>NC_091980.1:307469083-307571048 GCF_044704955.1 Pristiophorus japonicus
CTCTGTCCTGTGACTGTTGGAACTGGTGCTCTCCATTCTCCTGTCCTGTGACAGTGGGAACTGGTGCTCTCCACTCTCTGTCCTGTGACTGTTGTATCTGGTGCTCTCCACTCTCTGTCCTGTGACAGTTGGAACTGGTGCTCTCCAATCTCTGTCCTGTGACAGTTTGAAATGGTGCTCTCCACTCTCCCGTCCTGTGACAGTTTGAACTGGTACTCTCCACTCTCTATCCTGTGGCAGTGGGAACTGTTGCTCTCCACTCTCCCGTCCTGTGACAGTGGGAACTGGTACTCTCCACTCTCCGTCCTGTGACAGTTGGAACTGGTGCTCTCCACTCTCTGTCCTGTGACAGTGGGAACTTTTGCTCTCCACTCTCTGTCCTGTAACAGTTGGAACTAGTGCTCTCCATTCTCTGTCCTGTGACAGTTGGAACTGGTGCTCTCCACTCTCCCGTCCTGTGACAGTTGGAACTGGTGCTCTCCACTCTCTGTCCTGTGACTGTTGGAACTGGTGCTCTCCACGCTCTGTCCTGTGACAGTTTGAACTGTTGCTCTCCACTCTCTGTCCTGTGACAGTGGGAACTGGCGCACTCCACTCTCTGTCCTGTGACAGTTTGAACTGTTGCTCTCCACTCTCCCGTCCTGTGACAGTGGGAACTGGTGCTCTCCACTCTCTGTCCTGTGACAGTGGGAACTGGTGCTCTCCACTCTCCCGTCCTGTGACAGGTTGAACTGGTGCTCTCCACTCTCCCGTCCTGTGACAGTGGGAACTGGTGCTCTCCACTCTCTGTCCTGTGACAGTGGGAACTGGTGCTCTCCACTCTCTGTCCTGTGACAGTTGGAACTGGTGCTCTCCACTCTCTGTCCTGTGACAGTGGGAACTAGTGCTCCCCACTCTCTGTCCTGTGACAGTTGGAACTGGTGCTCTCCACTCTCTGTCCTGTGACAGTTGGAACTGGTGCTCTCCACTCTCTGTCCTGTGACAGTTGGAACTGGTGCTCTCCACTCTCCCGTCCTGTGACAGTGGGAACTGGTGCTCTCCACTCTCTGTCCTGTGACAGTGGGAACTGGTGCTCTCCAATCTCTGTCCTGTGACAGTTTGAACTGGTGCTCTCCACTCTCTGTCCTGTAAGAGTTTGAACTGGTGCTCTCCAATCTCTGTCCTGTGACAGTTGGAACTGGTGCTCTCCACTCTCTGTCCTGTGACAGTGGGAACTGGTGCTCGCCACTCTCTGTCCTTTGACAGTGGGAACTGGTGCTCTCCAATCTCTGTCCTGTGACTGTTGGAACTGGTGCTCTCCACTCTCCTGTCCTGTGACAGTGGGAACTGGTGCTCTCCACTCTCTGTCCTGTGACTGTTGTATCTGGTGCTCTCCACTCTCTGTCCTGTGACAGTTTGAAATGGTGCTCTCCACTCTCCCGTCCTGTGACAGTTTGAACTGGTGCTCTCCACTCTCTGTCCTGTGGCAGTGGGAACTGTTGCTCTCCACTCTCCCGTCCTGTGACAGTGGGAACTGGTACTCTCCACTCTCTGTCCTGTGACAGTTGGAACTGGTGCTCTCCACTCTCTGTCCTGTGACAGTGGGAACTTTTGCTCTCCACTCTCTGTCCTGTAACAGTTGGAACTGGTGCTCTCCATTCTCTGTCCTGTGACAGTTGGAACTGGTGCTCTCCACTCTCCCGTCCTGTGACAGTGGGAACTGGTGCTCTCCACTCTCTGTCCTGTGACAGTGGGAACTTTTGCCCTCCACTCTCTGTCCTGTGACAGTTGGAACTGGTGCTCTCCACTCTCTGTCCTGTGACAGTTGGAACTGGTGCTCTCCACTCTCCCGTCCTGTGACAGTGGGAACTGGTGCTCTCCACTCTCTGTCCTGTGACAGTGGGAACTGGTGCTCTCCACTCTCTGTCCTGTAACAGTTGGAATTGGTGCTCTCCACTCTCTGTCCTGTGACAGTGGGAACTGGTGCTCTCCACTCTCTGTCCTGTGACAGTTTGAACTGGTGCTCTCCACTCTCTGTCCTGTGAAAGTGGGAACTGGTGCTCTCCACTCTCTGTCCTATGACAGTTTGAACTGGTGCTCTCCACTCTCTGTCCTGTGAAAGTGGGAACTGGTGCTCTCCACTCTCTGTCCTGTGACAGTTTGAACTGGTGCTCTCCACTCTCCCGTCCTGTGACAGTTGGAACTGATGCTCTCCACTCTCTGTCCTGTAATCGTTGGAACTGGTGCTCTCCACTCTCCCGTCCTGTGACAGTTGGAACTGGTGCTCTCCACTCTCTGTCCTGTAATCGTTGGAACTGGTGCTCTCCACTCTCCCGTCCTGTGACAGTTGGAACTGATGCTCTCCACTCTCTGTCCTGTAATAGTTGGAACTGGTGCTCTCCACTCTCCCGTCCTGTGACAGCTTGAACTGGTGCTCCCCACTCTCTGTCCTGTGACAGTGGGAACTGGTGCTCTCCAATCTCTGTCCTGTGACAGTGGGAACTGGTGCTCTCCACTCTCTGTCCTGTGACAGTTTGAACTGGTGCTCTCCACTCTCTGTCCTGTGACAGCGGGAACTGGTGCTCTCCACTCTCTGTCGTGTGACAGTTTGAACTGGTGCTCTCCACTCTCTGTGTTGTGACAGTGGGAACTGGTGCTCTGCAATGTCTGTTCTGTGAAAGTTTGAACTGGTGCTCTCCACTCTCTGTCCTGTGACAGTGGGAACTGGTGCTCTCCATTCTCTGTCCTGTGACAGTGGGAACTGGTGCTCTCCACTCTCTGTCCTGTGACAGTGGGAACTGATGCTCTCCACTCTCTGTCCCGTGACAGTGGGAACTGGTGCTCTCCACTCTCTGTCCTGTGACAGATTGAACTGGTGATCTCCACTCTCTGTCCTGTGACAGTGGGAACTGGTGCTCTCCACTCTCCCGTCCAGTGACAGTTTGAACTGGTGCTCTCCACTCTCTGTCCTGTGACAGTGGGAACTGTTGCTCTCCACTCTCCCATCCTGTGACAGTGGGAACTGGTGCTCTCTACTCTCTGTCCTGTGACAGTGGGAACTGGTGCTCTCCACTCTCTGTCCTGTGATAGTTGGAACTGGTGATCTCCACTCTCTGTCCTTAGACAGTGGTAACTGGTGCACTCCTACTCTCCCGTCCTGTGACAGTTGGAACTGATGCTCTCCACTCTCTGTCCTGCAATAGTTGGAACTCATGCTCTCCACTCTCCCGTCCTGTGACAGCTTGAACTGGTGCTCTCCACTCTCTGTCCTGTGACAGTTTAAACTGGTGCTCTCCACTCTCTGTCCTGTGACAGTGGGAACTGGTGCTCTCCACTCTCTGTCCTGTGACAGTGGGAACTGGTGCTCTCCACTCTCCCGTCCAGTGACAATTGGAACTGGTGCTCTCCACTTTCTGTCCTGTGACAGTTTGAACTGGTGCTCTCCACTCTCTGTCCTGTGACAGCGGGAACTGGTGCTCTCCACTCTCTGTCGTGTGACAGTTTGAACTGGTGCTCTCCACTCTCTGTCCTGTGACAGCGGGAACTGGTGCTCTCCACTCTCTGTCGTGTGACAGTTTGAACTGGTGCTCTCCACTCTCTGTCCTGTGACAGTGGGAACTGGTGCTCTCCAATGTCTTTTCTGTGAAAGTTTGAACTGGTGCTCTCCACTCTCTGTCCTGTGACAGTGGGAACTGGTGCTCTCCAATCTCTGTCCTGTGACAGTGGGAACTGGTGCTCTCCACTCTCTGTCCTGTGACAGTGGGAACTGATGCTCTCCACTCTCTGTCCCGTGACAGTGGGAACTGGTGCTCTCCACTCTCTGTCCTGTGACAGTGGGAACTGTTGCTCTCCACTCTCCCATCCTGTGACAGTGGGAACTGGTGCTCTCCACTCTCTGTCCTGTGACAGTGGGAACTGGTGCTCTCCACTCTCTGTCCTGTGATAGTTGGAACTGGTGATCTCCACTCTCTGTCCTTAGACAGTGGTAACTGGTGCACTCCTACTCTCCCGTCCTGTGACAGTTGGAACTGATGCTCTCCACTCTCTGTCCTGCAATAGTTGGAACTCATGCTCTCCACTCTCCCGTCCTGTGACAGCTTGAACTGGTGCTCTCCACTCTCTGTCCTGTGACAGTTTAAACTGGTGCTCTCCACTCTCTGTCCTGTGACAGTGGGAACTGGTGCTCTCCACTCTCTGTCCTGTGACAGTGGGAACTGGTGCTCTCCACTCTCCCGTCCAGTGACAATTGGAACTGGTGCTCTCCACTCTCTGTCCTGTGACAGTTTGAACTGGTGCTCTCCACTCTCTGTCCTGTGACAGCGGGAACTGGTGCTCTCCACTCTCTGTCGTGTGACAGTTTGAACTGGTGCTCTCCACTCTCTGTCCTGTGACAGCGGGAACTGGTGCTCTCCACTCTCTGTCGTGTGACAGTTTGAACTGGTGCTCTCCACTCTCTGTCCTGTGACAGTGGGAACTGGTGCTCTCCACTCTCCCGTCCAGTGACAATTGGAACTGGTGCTCTCCACTTTCTGTCCTGTGACAGTTTGAACTGGTGCTCTCCACTCTCTGTCCTGTGACAGCGGGAACTGGTGCTCTCCACTCTCTGTCGTGTGACAGTTTGAACTGGTGCTCTCCACTCTCTGTCCTGTGACAGCGGGAACTGGTGCTCTCCACTCTCTGTCGTGTGACAGTTTGAACTGGTGCTCTCCACTCTCTGTCCTGTGACAGTGGGAACTGGTGCTCTCCAATGTCTTTTCTGTGAAAGTTTGAACTGGTGCTCTCCACTCTCTGTCCTGTGACAGTGGGAACTGGTGCTCTCCAATCTCTGTCCTGTGACAGTGGGAACTGGTGCTCTCCACTCTCTGTCCTGTGACAGTGGGAACTGATGCTCTCCACTCTCTGTCCCGTGACAGTGGGAACTGGTGCTCTCCACTCTCTGTCCTGTGACAGTGGGAACTGTTGCTCTCCACTCTCCCATCCTGTGACAGTGGGAACTGGTGCTCTCCACTCTCTGTCCTGTGACAGTGGGAACTGGTGCTCTCCACTCTCTGTCCTGTGATAGTTGGAACTGGTGATCTCCACTCTCTGTCCTTAGACAGTGGTAACTGGTTCACTCCTACTCTCCCGTCCTGTGACAGTTGGAACTGATGCTCTCCACTCTCTGTCCTGCAATAGTTGGAACTCATGCTCTCCACTCTCCCGTCCTGTGACAGCTTGAACTGGTGATCTCCACTCTCTGTCCTGTGACAGTTTAAACTGGTGCTCTCCACTCTCTGTCCTGTGACAGTGGGAACTGGTGCTCTCCACTCTCTGTCCTGTGACAGTGGGAACTGGTGCTCTCCACTCTCCCGTCCAGTGACAATTGGAACTGGTGCTCTCCACTCTCTGTCCTGTGACAGTTTGAACTGGTGCTCTCCACTCTCTGTCCTGTGACAGCGGGAACTGGTGCTCTCCACTCTCTGTCGTGTGACAGTTTGAACTGGTGCTCTCCACTCTCTGTCCTGTGACAGCGGGAACTGGTGCTCTCCACTCTCTGTCGTGTGACAGTTTGAACTGGTGCTCTCCACTCTCTGTCCTGTGACAGTGGGAACTGGTGCTCTCCAATGTCTGTTCTGTGAAAGTTTGAACTGGTGCTCTCCACTCTCTGTCCTGTGACAGTGGGAACTGGTGCTCTCCAATCTCTCTCCTGTGACAGTGGGAACTGGTGCTCTCCACTCTCTGTCCTGTGACAGTGGGAACTGATGCTCTCCACTCTCTGTCCCGTGACAGTGGGAACTGGTGCTCTCCACTCTCTGTCCTGTGACAGATTGAACTGGTGCTCTCCACTCTCTGTCCTGTGACAGTGGGAACTGGTGCTCTCCACTCTCCCGTCCTGTGACAGTTTGAACTGGTGCTCTCCACTCTCTGTCCTGTGACAGTGGGAACTGTTGCTCTCCACTCTCCCATCCTGTGACAGTGGGAACTGGTGCTCTCCACTCTCTGTCCTGTGACAGTGGGAACTGGTGCTCTCCACTCTCTGTCCTGTGATAGTTGGAACTGGTGATCTCCACTCTCTGTCCTTAGACAGTGGTAACTGGTGCACTCCTACTCTCCCGTCCTGTGACAGTTGGAACTGATGCTCTCCACTCTCTGTCCTGCAATAGTTGGAACTCATGCTCTCCACTCTCCCGTCCTGTGACAGCTTGAACTGTTGCTCTCCACTCTCTGTCCTGTGACAGTTTAAACTGGTGCTCTCCACTCTCTGTCCTGTGACAGTGGGAACTGGTGCTCTCCACTCTCTGTCCTGTGACAGTGGGAACTGGTGCTCTCCACTCTCCCGTCCAGTGACAATTGGAACTGGTGCTCTCCACTTTCTGTCCTGTGACAGTTGGAAGTGGTGCTCTCCACTCTCTATCCTGTGACAGTGGGAACTGGTGCTCTCCACTCTCTGTCCTTTGACAGTGGGAACTGTTGCTCTCCACTCTCCCGTCCTGTGAGAATTGGAACTGATTCTCTCCACTTTCTGTCCTGTGACAGTTGGAACTGGTGCTCTCCACTCTCTGTCCTGTGACAGTGGGAACTGGTGCTCTCCAATCTCTGTCCTGTGACAGTTTGAACTGGTGCTCTCCACTCTCTGTCCTGTGACAGTGGGAAGTGGTGCTCTCCACTCTCTGTCCTGTGACAGTGGGAACTGATGCTCTCCACTCTCTGTCCTGTGACAGTTTGAACTGGTGCTCTCCACTCTCTGTCCTGTGACAGTGGGAACTGGTGCTCTCCACTCTCTGTCCTGTGACAGTTTAAACTGGTGCTCTCCACTCTCTGTCCTGTGAAAGTGGGAACTGGTGCTCTCCACTCTCTGTCCTGTGACAGTGGGAACTGGTGCTCTCCACTCTCCCGTCCAGTGACAATTGGAACTGGTGCTCTCCACTCTCTGTCCTGTGACAGTTTGAACTGGTGCTCTCCACTCTCTGTCCTGTGACAGCGGGAACTGGTGCTCTCCACTCTCTGTCGTGTGACAGTTTGAACTGGTGCTCTCCACTCTCTGTCCTGTGACAGCGGGAACTGGTGCTCTCCACTCTCTGTCGTGTGACAGTTTGAACTGGTGCTCTCCACTCTCTGTCCTGTGACAGTGGGAACTGGTGCTCTCCAATGTCTGTTCTGTGAAAGTTTGAACTGGTGCTCTCCACTCTCTGTCCTGTGACAGTGGGAACTGGTGCTCTCCAATCTCTGTCCTGTGACAGTGGGAACTGGTGCTCTCCACTCTCTGTCCTGTGACAGTGGGAACTGATGCTCTCCACTCTCTGTCCCGTGACAGTGGGAACTGGTGCTCTCCACTCTCTGTCCTGTGACAGATTGAACTGGTGCTCTCCACTCTCTGTCCTGTGACAGTGGGAACTGGTGCTCTCCACTCTCCCGTCCTGTGACAGTTTGAACTGGTGCTCTCCACTCTCTGTCCTGTGACAGTGGGAACTGTTGCTCTCCACTCTCCCATCCTGTGACAGTGGGAACTGGTGCTCTCCACTCTCTGTCCTGTGACAGTGGGAACTGGTGCTCTCCACTCTCTGTCCTGTGATAGTTGGAACTGGTGATCTCCACTCTCTGTCCTTAGACAGTGGTAACTGGTGCA
The DNA here is from genome assembly GCF_044704955.1 of Pristiophorus japonicus. NCBI lineage: Eukaryota > Metazoa > Chordata > Chondrichthyes > Pristiophoridae > Pristiophorus > Pristiophorus japonicus. Next base: position 307,476,669 of record NC_091980.1, read on the forward strand.
CTCCTACTCTCCTGTCCTGTGACAGTTGGAACTGATGCTCTCCACTCTCTGTCCTGCAATAGTTGGAACTCATGCTCTCCACTCTCCCGTCCTGTGACAGCTTGAACTGTTGCTCTCCACTCTCTGTCCTGTGACAGTTTAAACTGGTGCTCTCCACTCTCTGTCCTGTGACAGTGGGAACTGGTGCTCTCCACTCTCTGTCCTGTGACAGTGGGAACTGGTGCTCTCCACTCTCCCGTCCAGTGACAATTGGAACTGGTGCTCTCCACTTTCTGTCCTGTGACAGTTGGAAGTGGTGCTCTCCACTCTCTATCCTGTGACAGTGGGAACTGGTGCTCTCCACTCTCTGTCCTGTGACAGTGGGAACTGGTGCTCTCCACTCTCTGTGCTGTAACAGTTGGAACTGGTGCTCTCCACTCTCTGTCCTGTGACAGTGGGAACTGGTGCTCTCCACTCTCTGTCCTGTGACAGTGGGAACTGGTGCACTCCACTCTCTGTCCTGTGACAGTTGGAACTGGTGCTCTCCACTCTCTGTCCTGTGACAGTGGGAACTGGTGCTCTCCACTCTCCCGTCCTGTGACAATTGGAACTGGTGCACTCCACTTTCTGTCCTGTGACAGTTGGAACTGGTGCTCTCCACTCTCTGTCCTGTGACAGTTTGAACTGGTGCTCTCCACTCTCTGTCCTGTGACAGTTGGAACTGGTGCTCTCCACTATCTCTCCTGTGACATTGGGAACTGGTGCTCTCCACTCTCCCGTCCTGTGACAGTGGGAACTGGTGCTCTCCACTCTCTGTCCTGTGACAGTGGGAATTGGTGCTCTCCACTCTCTGTCCTGTTACAGTAGGAACTGGTGCTCTCCACTCTCCCGTCCTGTGACAGTTTGAACTGTTGCTCTCCACTCTCTGTCCTGTGACAGTCGGAAATGTTGCTCTCCACTCTCCCATCCTGTGATAGTGGGAACTGGTGCTCTCCACTCTCTGTCCTGTGACAGTTGGAACTGGCGCTCTCCACTCTCTGTCCTGTGACAGTTGGAACTGGTGCTCTCCACTCTCCCTTCCTGTGACAGTTGGAACTGGTGCTCTCCACTCTCTGTGCTGTGACAGTTGGAACTGGTGCTCTCCACTCTCTGTCCTGTAATCGCTGGAACTGGTGCTCTCAACTCTCCCGTCCTATGACAGCTTGAACTGGTGCTCTCCACTCCCTGTCCTGTGACAGTTTGAACTGGTGCTCTCCAATCTCTGTCCTGTGACGGTTGGAAATGGTGCTCTCCAGTCTCTGTCCTGTTACATTTGGAGCTGGTGCTCTCCACTCTCTGTCCTGTGACAGTGGGAACTGGTGCTCTCCACTCTCTGTCCTGTAACAGTTGGAACTGTTGCTCTCCATTCTCTGTCCTGTGACATTTGGAACGGGTGCTCTCCACTCTCCCGTCCTGTGACAGTTGGAACTGGTACTCTCCACTCTCTGTCCTGTGACAGTTGGAACTGGTGCTCTCCACTCTCTGTCCTGTGACAGTGGGAACTGGTGCTCTCCACTCTCTGTCCTGTAACAGTTGGAACTGTTGCTCTTCACTCTCTGTCCTGTGACAGTGGGAACTGGTGCTCTCCACTCTCTGTCCTGTGACAGTTTGAACTGTTGCTCTCCACTCTCTGTCCTGTGACAGTGGGAACTGGTGCTCTCCACTCTCTGTCCTGTGACAGTTTGAATTGTTGCTCTCCACTCTCTGTCCTGTGACAGTGGGAACTGGTGCTCTCCACTCTCCCGTCCTGTGACAGTTTGAACTGGTGCTCTCCACACTCCCGTCCTGTGACAGTGGGAACTGGTGCTCTCCACTCTCTGTCCTGTGACAGTGGGAACTGGTGCTCTCCACTCTCTGTCCTGTGACAGTGGGAACTGGTGCTCTCCACTCTCTGTCCTGTGACAGTTTGAACTGGTGCTCTCCACTCTCTGTCCTGTGACAGCGGGAACTGGTGCTCTCCACTCTCTGTCGTGTGACAGTTTGAACTGGTGCTCTCCACTCTCTGTGTTGTGACAGTGGGAACTGGTGCTCTGCACTGTCTGTTCTGTGAAAGTTTGAACTGGTGCTCTCCACTCTCTGTCCTGTGACAGTGGGAACTGGTGCTCTCCAATCTCTGTCCTGTGACAGTGGGAACTGGTGCTCTCCACTCTCTGTCCTGTGACAGTGGGAACTGATGCTCTCCACTCTCTGTCCTGTGACAGTGGGAACTGGTGCTCTCCACTCTCTGTCCTGTGACAGATTGAACTGGTGCTCTCCACTCTCCCGTCCAGTGACAATTGGAACTGGTGCTCTCCACTTTCTGTCCTGTGACAGTTTGAACTGGTGCTCTCCACTCTCTGTCCTGTGACAGCGGGAACTGGTGCTCTCCACTCTCTGTCGTGTGACAGTTTGAACTGGTGCTCTCCACTCTCTGTCCTGTGACAGCGGGAACTGGTGCTCTCCACTCTCTGTCGTGTGACAGTTTGAACTGGTGCTCTCCACTCTCTGTCCTGTGACAGTGGGAACTGGTGCTCTCCAATGTCTTTTCTGTGAAAGTTTGAACTGGTGCTCTCCACTCTCTGTCCTGTGACAGTGGGAACTGGTGCTCTCCAATCTCTGTCCTGTGACAGTGGGAACTGGTGCTCTCCACTCTCTGTCCTGTGACAGTGGGAACTGATGCTCTCCACTCTCTGTCCCGTGACAGTGGGAACTGGTGCTCTCCACTCTCTGTCCTGTGACAGTGGGAACTGTTGCTCTCCACTCTCCCATCCTGTGACAGTGGGAACTGGTGCTCTCCACTCTCTGTCCTGTGACAGCGGGAACTGGTGCTCTCCACTCTCTGTCGTGTGACAGTTTGAACTGGTGCTCTCCACTCTCTGTCCTGTGACAGCGGGAACTGGTGCTCTCCACTCTCTGTCGTGTGACAGTTTGAACTGGTGCTCTCCACTCTCTGTCCTGTGACAGTGGGAACTGGTGCTCTCCACTCTCTGTCCTGTGATAGTTGGAACTGGTGATCTCCACTCTCTGTCCTTAGACAGTGGTAACTGGTGCACTCCTACTCTCCCGTCCTGTGACAGTTGGAACTGATGCTCTCCACTCTCTGTCCTGTAATAGTTGGAACTCATGCTCTCCACTCTCCCGTCCTGTGACAGCTTGAACTGGTGCTCTCCACTCTCTGTCCTGTGACAGTTTAAACTGGTGCTCTCCACTCTCTGTCCTGTGACAGTGGGAACTGGTGCTCTCCACTCTCTGTCCTGTGACAGTGGGAACTGGTGCTCTCCACTCTCCCGTCCAGTGACAATTGGAACTGGTGCTCTCCACTCTCTGTCCTGTGACAGTTTGAACTGGTGCTCTCCACTCTCTGTCCTGTGACAGCGGGAACTGGTGCTCTCCACTCTCTGTCGTGTGACAGTTTGAACTGGTGCTCTCCACTCTCTGTCGTGTGACAGTTTGAACTGGTGCTCTCCACTCTCTGTCCTGTGACAGTGGGAACTGGTGCTCTCCACTCTCCCGTCCAGTGACAATTGGAACTGGTGCTCTCCACTTTCTGTCCTGTGACAGTTTGAACTGGTGCTCTCCACTCTCTGTCCTGTGACAGCGGGAACTGGTGCTCTCCACTCTCTGTCGTGTGACAGTTTGAACTGGTGCTCTCCACTCTCTGTCCTGTGACAGCGGGAACTGGTGCTCTCCACTCTCTGTCGTGTGACAGTTTGAACTGGTGCTCTCCACTCTCTGTCCTGTGACAGTGGGAACTGGTGCTCTCCAATGTCTTTTCTGTGAAAGTTTGAACTGGTGCTCTCCACTCTCTGTCCTGTGACAGTGGGAACTGGTGCTCTCCAATCTCTGTCCTGTGACAGTGGGAACTGGTGCTCTCCACTCTCTGTCCCGTGACAGTGGGAACTGGTGCTCTCCACTCTCTGTCCTGTGACAGTGGGAACTGTTGCTCTCCACTCTCCCATCCTGTGACAGTGGGAACTGGTGCTCTCCACTCTCTGTCCTGTGACAGTGGGAACTGGTGCTCTCCACTGTCTGTCCTGTGATAGTTGGAACTGGTGATCTCCACTCTCTGTCCTTAGACAGTGGTAACTGGTGCACTCCTACTCTCCCGTCCTGTGACAGTTGGAACTGATGCTCTCCACTCTCTGTCCTGCAATAGTTGGAACTCATGCTCTCCACTCTCCCGTCCTGTGACAGCTTGAACTGGTGATCTCCACTCTCTGTCCTGTGACAGTTTAAACTGGTGCTCTCCACTCTCTGTCCTGTGACAGTGGGAACTGGTGCTCTCCACTCTCTGTCCTGTGACAGTGGGAACTGGTGCTCTCCACTCTCCCGTCCAGTGACAATTGGAACTGGTGCTCTCCACTCTCTGTCCTGTGACAGTTTGAACTGGTGCTCTCCACTCTCTGTCCTGTGACAGCGGGAACTGGTGCTCTCCACTCTCTGTCGTGTGACAGTTTGAACTGGTGCTCTCCACTCTCTGTCCTGTGACAGCGGGAACTGGTGCTCTCCACTCTCTGTCGTGTGACAGTTTGAACTGGTGCTCTCCACTCTCTGTCCTGTGACAGTGGGAACTGGTGCTCTCCAATGTCTGTTCTGTGAAAGTTTGAACTGGTGCTCTCCACTCTCTGTCCTGTGACAGTGGGAACTGGTGCTCTCCAATCTCTGTCCTGTGACAGTGGGAACTGGTGCTCTCCACTCTCTGTCCTGTGACAGTGGGAACTGATGCTCTCCACTCTCTGTCCCGTGACAGTGGGAACTGGTGCTCTCCACTCTCTGTCCTGTGACAGATTGAACTGGTGCTCTCCACTCTCTGTCCTGTGACAGTGGGAACTGGTGCTCTCCACTCTCCCGTCCTGTGACAGTTTGAACTGGTGCTCTCCACTCTCTGTCCTGTGACAGTGGGAACTGTTGCTCTCCACTCTCCCATCCTGTGACAGTGGGAACTGGTGCTCTCCACTCTCTGTCCTGTGACAGTGGGAACTGGTGCTCTCCACTCTCTGTCCTGTGATAGTTGGAACTGGTGATCTCCACTCTCTGTCCTTAGACAGTGGTAACTGGTGCACTCCTACTCTCCCGTCCTGTGACAGTTGGAACTGATGCTCTCCACTCTCTGTCCTGCAATAGTTGGAACTCATGCTCTCCACTCTCCCGTCCTGTGACAGCTTGAACTGTTGCTCTCCACTCTCTGTCCTGTGACAGTTTAAACTGGTGCTCTCCACTCTCTGTCCTGTGACAGTGGCAACTGGTGCTCTCCACTCTCTGTCCTGTGACAGTGGGAACTGGTGCTCTCCACTCTCCCGTCCAGTGACAATTGGAACTGGTGCTCTCCACTTTCTGTCCTGTGACAGTTGGAAGTGGTGCTCTCCACTCTCTATCCTGTGACAGTGGGAACTGGTGCTCTCCACTCTCTGTCCTTTGACAGTGGGAACTGTTGCTCTCCACTCTCCCGTCCTGTGAGAATTGGAACTGATTCTCTCCACTTTCTGTCCTGTGACAGTTGGAACTGGTGCTCTCCACTCTCTGTCCTGTGACAGTGGGAACTGGTGCTCTCCAATCTCTGTCCTATGACAGTTTGAACTGGTGCTCTCCACTCTCTGTCCTGTGACAGTGGGAAGTGGTGCTCTCCACTCTCTGTCCTGTGACAGTGGGAACTGATGCTCTCCACTCTCTGTCCTGTGACAGTTTGAACTGGTGCTCTCCACTCTCTGTCCTGTGACAGTGGGAACTGGTGCTCTCCACTCTCTGTCCTGTGACAGTTTAAACTGGTGCTCTCCACTCTCTGTCCTGTGACAGTGGGAACTGGTGCTCTCCACTCTCTGTCCTGTGACAGTGGGAACTGGTGCTCTCCACTCTCCCGTCCAGTGACAATTGGAACTGGTGCTCTCCACTCTCTGTCCTGTGACAGTTTGAACTGGTGCTCTCCACTCTCTGTCCTGTGACAGCGGGAACTGGTGCTCTCCACTCTCTGTCGTGTGACAGTTTGAACTGGTGCTCTCCACTCTCTGTCCTGTGACAGCGGGAACTGGTGCTCTCCACTCTCTGTCGTGTGACAGTTTGAACTGGTGCTCTCCACTCTCTGTCCTGTGACAGTGGGAACTGGTGCTCTCCAATGTCTGTTCTGTGAAAGTTTGAACTGGTGCTCTCCACTCTCTGTCCTGTGACAGTGGGAACTGGTGCTCTCCAATCTCTGTCCTGTGACAGTGGGAACTGGTGCTCTCCACTCTCTGTCCTGTGACAGTGGGAACTGATGCTCTCCACTCTCTGTCCCGTGACAGTGGGAACTGGTGCTCTCCACTCTCTGTCCTGTGACAGATTGAACTGGTGCTCTCCACTCTCTGTCCTGTGACAGTGGGAACTGGTGCTCTCCACTCTCCCGTCCTGTGACAGTTTGAACTGGTGCTCTCCACTCTCTGTCCTGTGACAGTGGGAACTGTTGCTCTCCACTCTCCCATCCTGTGACAGTGGGAACTGGTGCTCTCCACTCTCTGTCCTGTGACAGTGGGAACTGGTGCTCTCCACTCTCTGTCCTGTGATAGTTGGAACTGGTGATCTCCACTCTCTGTCCTTAGACAGTGGTAACTGGTGCACTCCTACTCTCCTGTCCTGTGACAGTTGGAACTGATGCTCTCCACTCTCTGTCCTGCAATAGTTGGAACTCATGCTCTCCACTCTCCCGTCCTGTGACAGCTTGAACTGTTGCTCTCCACTCTCTGTCCTGTGACAGTTTAAACTGGTGCTCTCCACTCTCTGTCCTGTGACAGTGGGAACTGGTGCTCTCCACTCTCTGTCCTGTGACAGTGGGAACTGGTGCTCTCCACTCTCCCGTTCAGTGACAATTGGAACTGGTGCTCTCCACTTTCTGTCCTGTGACAGTTGGAAGTGGTGCTCTCCACTCTCTATCCTGTGACAGTGGGAACTGGTGCTCTCCACTCTCTGTCCTTTGACAGTGGGAACTGTTGCTCTCCACTCTCCCGTCCTGTGAGAATTGGAACTGATTCTCTCCACTTTCTGTCCTGTGACAGTTGGAACTGGTGCTCTCCACTCTCTGTCCTGTGACAGTGGGAACTGGTGCTCTCCAATCTCTGTCCTGTGACAGTTTGAACTGGTGCTCTCCAGTCTCTGTCCTGTGACAGTGGGAAGTGGTGCTCTCCACTCTCTGTCCTGTGACAGTGGGAACTGATGCTCTCCACTCTCTGTCCTGTGACAGTTTGAACTGGTGCTCTCCACTCTCTGTCCTGTGACAGTGGGAACTGGTGCTCTCCACTCTCTGTCCTGTGACAGTGGGAACTGGTGCACTCCACTCTCTGTCCTGTGACAGTTGGAACTGGTGCTCTCCACTCTCTGTCCTGTGACAGTGGGAACTGGTGCTCTCCACTCTCCCGTCCTGTGACAATTGGAACTGGTGCACTCCACTTTCTGTCCTGTGACAGTTGGAACTGGTGCTCTCCACTCTCTGTCCTGTGACAGTTTGAACTGGTGCTCTCCACTCTCCCGTCCTGTGACAGTGGGAACTGGTGCTCTCCACTCTCCCGTCCTGTGACAGTGGGAACTGGTGCTCTCCACTCTCTCTCCTGTGACAGTGGGAACTGGTGCTCTCCGCTCTCTGTCCTGTGACAGTTGGAACAGGTGCTCTCTACTCTCCCGTCCTGTGACAGTTGGAACTGGTGCTCTCCACTCTCCCATCCTGTGACAGTGGGAACTAGTGCTCTCCACTCTCCCATCCTGTGACTGTGGGAACTGGTGGTCTCATTTCTCTGTCCTGTGACGGTTGCAACTGGTGCTCTCCACTCTCTGTCCTGTGACAGTTGGAACTGGTGCTCTCCACTATCTCTCCTGTGACATTGGGAACTGGTGCTCTCCACTCTCCCGTCCTGTGACAGTGGGAACTGGTGCTCTCCACTCTCTGTCCTGTGACAGTGGGAATTGGTGCTCTCCACTCTCTGTCCTGTTACAGTGGGAACTGGTGCTCTCCACTCTCCCGTCCTGTGACAGTTTGAACTGTTGCTCTCCACTCTCTGTCCTGTGACAGTCGGAACTGTTGCTCTCCACTCTCCCATCCTGTGATAGTGGGAACTGGTGCTCTCCACTCTCTGTCCTGTGACAGTTGGAACTGGCGCTCTCCACTCTCTGTCCTGTGACAGTTGGAACTGGTGCTCTCCACTCTCTGTCCTGTAATCGCTGGAACTGGTGCTCTCAACTCTCCCGTCCTATGACAGCTTGAACTGGTGCTCTCCACTCCCTGTCCTGTTACAGTTTGAACTGGTGCTCTCCAATCTCTGTCCTGTGACGGTTGGAACTGGTGCTCTCCAGTCTCTGTCCTGTGACAGTGGGAGCTGGTGCTCTCCACTCTCTGTCCTGTGACAGTGGGAACTGGTGCTCTCCACTCTCTGTCCTGTAACAGTTGGAACTGTTGCTCTCCATTCTCTGTCCTGTGACATTTGGAACGGGTGCTCTCCACTCTCCCGTCCTGTGACAGTTGGAACTGGTACTCTCCACTCTCTGTCCTGTGACAGTTGGAACTGGTGCTCTCCACTCTCTGTCCTGTGACAGTGGGAACTGGTGCTCTCCACTCTCTGTCCTGTAACAGTTGGAACTGTTGCTCTTCACTCTCTGTCCTGTGACAGTGGGAACTGGTGCTCTCCACTCTCTGTCCTGTGACAGTTTGAACTGTTGCTCTCCACTCTCTGTCCTGTGACAGTGGGAACTGGTGCTCTCCACTCTCTGTCCTGTGACAGTTTGAACTGTTGCTCTCCACTCTCTGTCCTGTGACAGTGGGAACTGGTGCTCTCCACTCTCCCGTCCTGTGACAGTTTGAACTGGTGCTCTCCACACTCCCGTCCTGTGACAGTGGGAACTGGTGCTCTCCACTCTCTGTCCTGTGACAGTGGGAACTGGTGCTCTCCACTCTCTGTCCTGTGACAGTGGGAACTGGTGCTCTCCACTCTCTGTCCTGTGACAGTGGGAACTGGTGCTCTCCACTCTCTGTCGTGTGACAGTTTTAAATGGTGCTCTCCACTCTCTGTCCTGTGACAGTGGGAACTGGTGCTCTCCATTATCTGTTCTGTGACAGTTTGAACTGGTGCCCTCCAGTCTCTGTCCTGTGACAGTGGGAACTGGTGATCTCCACTCTCTGTCCTGTGACAGTGGGAACTGGTGCTCTCCACTCTCTGTCCTTTGACAGTGGGAACTGATGCTCTCCACTCTCTGTCCCGTGACAGTGGGAACTGGTGCTCTCCACTCTCTGTCCTGTGACAGTTTGAACTGGTGCTCTCCACTCTCTGTCCTGTGACAGTGGGAACTGGTGCTCTCCACTCTCCCGTCCTGTGACAGTGGGAACTGGTGCCCTCCACTCTCTGTCCTGTGACAGTGGGAATTGGTGCTCTCCACTCTCTGTCCTGTGACCCTGGGAACTGGTGCTCTCCACTCTCCCGTCCTGTGACAGTTGGAACTGGTGCTCTCCACTCTCTGTCCTGTGACAGTGGGAACTGGTGCACTCCACTCTCTGTCCTGTGACAGTGGGAACTGTTGCTCTCCACTCTCCCATCCTGTGACAATTGGAACTGATTCTCTCCACTTTCTGTCCTGTGACAGATTGAACTGGTGCTCTCCACTCTCTGTCCTGTGACAGATTGAACTGATGCTCTCCACTCTCTGTCCTGTAATCGTTGGAACTGGTGCTCTCCACTCTCTGTCCTGTGACAGATTGAACTGGTGCTCTCCACTCTCTGTCCTGTGACAGATTGAACTGGTGCTCTCCACTCTCTGTCCTGTGACAGTTGGAACTGGTGCTCTCCACTCTCCCGTCCTGTGACAGTTGGAACTGGTGCTCTCCACTCTCTGTCCTGTAATCGTTGGAACTGGTGCTCTCAACTCTCCCGTCCTGTGACAGCTTGAACTGGTGCTCTCCACTCTCTGTCCAGTGACAGTTTGAACTGGTGCTCTCCACTCTCTGTCCTGTGAGAGTTTGAACTGGTGCTCTCCAATCTCTGTCCTGTGACGGTTGGAACTGGTGCTCTCCACTCTCTGTCCTGTGAGAGTGGGAGCTGGTGCTCTCCACTGTCTGTCCTGTGACAGTGGGAACTGGTACTCGCCACTCTCTGTCCTGTGACAGTGGGAACTGGTGCTCTCCAATCTCTGTCCTGTGACTGTTGGAACTGGTGCTCTCCACGCTCCCGGCCTGTGACAGTGGGAACTTGTGCTCTCCACTCTCTGTCCTGTGACAGTTTGAACTGGTGCTCTCCACTCTGTCCTGTGATCGTGGGAACTGGTGCTCTCCACTCTCTGTCCTGTGACAGTTGGAACTGGTGCACTCCACTCTCCCGTCCTGTGACAGTGGGAACTGGTGCTCTCCACTCTCTGTCCTGTGACAGTGGGAACTGGTGCTCTCCACTCTCTGTCCTGTGTGAGTGGGAACTGGTGCTCTCCACTCTCTGTCCTGTGACAGTGGGACCTAGTGCTCTCCACTCTCCCGTCCTGTGACAGTTTGAACTGGTGCTCTCCACTCTCTGTCCTGTGACAGTGGGAACTGTTGCTCTCCACTCTCCCGTCCTGTGACAGTGGGAACTGGTACTCTCCACTCTCTGTCCTGTGAAAGTTGGAACTGGTGCTCTCCACTCTCTGTCCTGTAACAGTGGGAACTGGTGCTCTCCACTCTCTGTCCTGTAACAGTTGGAACTGTTGCTCTCCATTCTCCGTCCTGTGACAGTTGGAACTGGTGCTCTCCACTCTCCCGTCCTGTGACAGTTGGAACTGGTACTCTCCACTCTCTGTCCTGTGACAGTTGGAACTGGTGCTCTCCACTCTCTGTCCTGTGACAGTGGGAACTGGTGCTCTCCACTCTCTGTCCTGTCACAGTGGGAATTGGTGCTCTCCACTCTCTGTCCTGTGACAGTGGGAACTGGTGCTCTCCACTCTCTGTCCTGTGACAGGTGGAACTGGTGCACTCCACTCTCCCGTCCTGTGACAGTGGGAACTGGTGCTCTCCACTCTCTGTCCTGTGACAGTTTGAACTGGTGCTCTCCATTCTCTGTCCTGTGACAGTGGGAACTGGTGCTCTCCACTCTCTGTCCTGTGACAGTTTGAACTGGTGCTCTCCATTCTCTGTCCTGTGACAGTGGGAACTGGTGCTCTCCACTCTCTGTCCTGTGACAGTGGGAACTGTTGCTCTCCACTCTCCCGTCCTGTGACAGTGGGAACTGGTACTCTCCACTCTCTGTCCTGTGACAGTTGGAACTGGTGCTCTCCACTCTCTGTCCTGTAACAGTGGGAACTGGTGCTCTCCACTCTCTGTCCTGTAAAAGTTGGAACTGTTGCTCTCCATTCTCCGTCCTGTGACAGTTGGAACTGGTGCTCTCCAGTCTCCCGTCCTGTGACAGTTGGAACTGGTACTCTCCACTCTCTGTCCTGTGACAGTTGGAACTGGTGCTCTCCACTCTCTGTCCTGTGACAGTGGGAACTGGTGCTCTCCACTCTCTGTCCTGTAACAGTTGGAACTGTTGCTCTCCATTCTCTGTCCTGTGACAGTTGGAACTGGTGCTCTCCACTCTCCCGTCCTGTGACAGTTGGAACTGGTGCTCTCCACTCTCTGTCCTGTGACTGTTGGAACTGGTACTCTCCACTCTCTGTCCTTAGACAGTGGGAACTGGTGCTCTCCACTCTCTGTCCTGTGACAGTGGGAACTGGTGCTCTCCACTCTCTGTCCTGTGACAGTGGGAACTGGTGCTCTCCACTCTCTGTCCTGTGACAGTTTGAACTGTTGCTCTCCAATCTCTGTCCTGTGACAATGGGAACTGGTGCTCTTCACTCTCCCGTCCTGTGACAGTTTGAACTGGTGCTCTCCACTCTCCCGTCCTGTGACAGTGGGAACTGGTGCTCTCCACTCTCTGTCCTGTGACAGTGGGAACTGGTGCTCTCCAATCTCCCGTCCTGTGACAGTTTGAACTGGTGCTCTCCACTCTCCCGTCCTGTGACAGTGGGAACTGGTGCTCTCCACTCTCTGTCCTGTGACAGTGGGAACTGGTGCTCTCCACTCTCTGTCCTGTGACAGTGGGAACTGGCGCTCTCCACTCTCTGTCCTGTGACAGTTTGAACTGGTGCTCTCCACGCTCAGTCCTGTGACAGTGGGAACTGGTGCTCTCCACTCTCCCGTCCTGTGACAGTGGGAACTGGTGCTCTCCACTCTCTGTCCTGTGACAGTGGGAATTGGTGCTCTCCACTCTCTGTCCTGTGACCCTGGGAACTGGTGCTCTCCACTCTCCCATCCTGTCACTGTTTGAACTGGTGCTCTCCACTCTCTGTCCTGTGACAGTGGGAACTGTTGCTCTCCACTCTCCCGTCCTGTGAGAGTGGGAACTGGTGCTCTCCACTCTCTGTCCTGTGACAGTGGGAACTGGTGCTCTCCACTCTAAGTCGTGTGACAGTTTGAAATGGTGCTCTCCACTCTCTGTCCTGTGACAGTGGGAACTGGTGCTCTCCACTCTCTGTTCTGTGACAGTTTGAACTGGTGCCCTCCAGTCTATGTCCTGTGACAGTGGGAACTGGTGCTCTCCACTCTCTGTCCTGTGACAGTGGGAACTGGTGCTCTCCACTCTCTGTCCTGTGACAGTGGGAACTGATGCTCTCCACTCTCTGTCCCGTGACAGTGAGAACTGGTGCTCTCCACTCTCTGTCCTGTGACAGTGGGAACTGGTGCTCTCCACTCTCCCGTCCTGTGACAGTGGGAACTGGTGCTCTCCACTCTCTGTCCTGTGACAGTGGGAATTGGTGCTCTCCACTCTCTGTCCTGTGACCCTGGGAAATGGTGCTCTCCACTCTCCCGTCCTGTGACAGTTTGAACTGGTGCTCGCCACTCTCTGTCCTGTGACAGTTGGAACTGTTGCTCTCCAATCTCCCGTCCTGTGACAGTGGGAACTGGTGCTCTCCACTCTCTATCCTGTGACAGTTGGAACTGGTGCTCTCCACTCTCTGTCCTGTGACAGTGGGAACTGGTGCTCTCCACTCTCTGTGCTGTAACAGTTGGAACTGGTGCTCTCCATTCTCTGTCCTGTGACAGTTGGAACTGGTGCTCTCCACTCTCCCGTCCTGTGACAGTGGGAACTGGTGCTCTCCACTCTCTGTCCTGTAATCGTTGGAACTGGTGCTCTCCACTCTCCCGTCCTGTGACAGCTTGAACTGGTACTCTCCACGCTCTGTCCTGTGACAGTTTGAACTGGTGCTCTCCACTCTCTGTCCTGTGACAGTGGGAACTGGTGTTCTCCACTCTCTGTCCTGTGACAGTTGGAACTGGTGCTCTCCACTCTCTGTCCTGTGACAGTGGGAACTGGTGCTCTCCACTCTCTGTGCTGTAACAGTTGGAACTGGTGCTGTCCATTCTCTGTCCTGTGACAGTTGGAACTGGTGCTCTCCACTCTCCTGTCCTGTGACAGTTGGAACTGGTGCTCTCCACTCTCTGTCCTGTGACAGTTTGAACTGTTGCTCTCCACTCTCTGTCCTGTGACAGTGGGAACTGGTGCTCTCCACTTTCTGTCCTGTGACAGTTTGAACTGTTGCTCTCACCTCTCTGTACTGTGACAGTGGGAACTGGTGCTCTCCACTCTCTGTCCTGTGACAGTGGGAGCTGGTGCTCTCCACTCTCCGTCGTGTGACAGTTTGAACTGGTGCTCTCCACTCTCTGTCCTGTGACAGAGGGAACTGGTGCCCTCAACTCTCTGTTCTGTGTCAGTTTGAACTGGTGCTCTCCACTCTCTGTCCTGTGACAGTGGGAACTGGTACTCTCCACTCTCTGTCCTGTGACAGTGGGAACTGGCGCTCTATACTCTCTGTCCTGTGACAGTGGGAACTGGTGCTCTCCACTCTCTGTCCCGTGACAGTGGGAACTGGTGCTCTCCACTCTCTGTCCTGTGACAGTTTGAACTGGTGCTCTCCACTCTCTGTCCTGTGAAAGTGGGAACTGGTGCTCTCCACTCTCCCATCCTGTGACAGTGGGAACTGGTGCTCTCCACTCTCTGTCCTGTGACAGTGGGAATTGGTGCTCTCCACTCTCTGTCCTGTGATCCTGGGAACTTGTGCTCTCCACTCTCCCATCCTGTGACTGTTTGAACTGGTGCTCTCCACTCTCTGTCCTGTGAGAGTGGGAACTGTTGCTCTCCAGTCTCCCGTCCTGTGACAGTGGGAACTGGTGCTCTCCACTCTCTGTCCTGTGACAGTGGGAACTGGTGCTCTCCACTCTCTGTCCTGTAACAGTTGGAACTGTTGCTCTCCATTCTCTGTCCTGTGACAGTTGGAACTGGTGCTCTCCACTCTCCCGTCCTGTGACAGTTGGAACTGGTGCTCTCCACTCTCTGTCCTGTGACAGTGGGAACTGGTGCTCTCCACTCTCTGTCCTGTAACAGTTGGAACTGTTGCTCTCCATTCTCTGTCCTGTGACAGTTGGAACTGGTGCTCTCCACTCTCCCGTCCTGTGACAGTTGGAACTGGTGCTCTCCACTCTCTGTCCTGTGACTGTTTGAACTGGTGCTCTCCACTCTCTGTCCTGTGACAGTTTGAACTGTTGCTCTCCACTCTCTGTCCTGTGACAGTGGGAACTGGTGCTCTCCACTCTCTGTCCTGTGACAGTTTGAACTGTTGCTCTCCACTCTCTGTCCTGTGACAGTGGGAACTGGTGCTCTCCAATCTCCCGTCCTGTGACAGCTTGAACTGGTACTCTCCACGCTCTGTCCTGTGACAGTTTGAACTGGTGCTCTCCACTCTCTGTCCTGTGACAGTGGGAACTGGTGTTCTCCACTCTCTGTCCTGTGACAGTTGGAACTGGTGCTCTCCACTCTCTGTCCTGTGACAGTGGGAACTGGTGCTCTCCACTCTCTGTGCTGTAACAGTTGGACCTGGTGCTGTCCATTCTCTGTCCTGTGACAGTTGGAACTGGTGCTCTCCACTCTCCCGTCCTGTGACAGTTGGAACTGGTGCTCTCCACTCTCTGTCCTTTGACTGTTGGAACTGGATCTCTCCACTCTCTGTCCTGTGACAGTTTGAACTGTTGCTCTCCACTCTCTGTCCTGTGACAGTGGGAACTGGTGCTCTCCACTTTCTGTCCTGTGACAGTTTGAACTGTTGCTCTCACCTCTCTGTACTGTGACAGTGGGAACTGGTGCTCTCCACTCTCTGTCCTGTGACAGTGGGAGCTGGTGCTCTCCACTCTCCGTCGTGTGACAGTTTGAACTGGTGCTCTCCACTCTCTGTCCTGTGACAGAGGGAACTGGTGCCCTCCACTCTGTGTTCTGTGACAGTTTGAACTGGTGCTCTCCACTCTCTGTCCTGTGACAGTGGGAACTGGTACTCTCCACTCTCTGTCCTGTGACAGTGGGAACTGGCGCTCTATACTCTCTGTCCTGTGACAGTGGGAACTGGTGCTCTCCACTCTCTGTCCCGTGACAGTGGGAACTGGTGCTCTCCACTCTCTGTCCTGTGACAGTTTGAACTGGTGCTCTCCACTCTCTGTCCTGTGAAAGTGGGAACTGGTGCTCTCCACTCTCCCGTCCTGTGACAGTGGGAACTGGTGCTCTCCACTCTCTGTCCTGTGACAGTGGGAATTGGTGCTCTCCACTCTCTGTCCTGTGATCCTGGGAACTTGTGCTCTCCACTCTCCCATCCTGTGACTGTTTGAACTGGTGCTCTCCACTCTCTGTCCTGTGAGAGTGGGAACTGTTGCTCTCCAGTCTCCCGTCCTGTGACAGTGGGAACTGGTGCTCTCCGCTCTCTGTCCTGTGACAGTGGGAACTGGTGCTCTCCACTCTCTGTCCTGTAACAGTTGGAACTGTTGCTCTCCATTCTCTGTCCTGTGACAGTTGGAACTGGTGCTCTCCACTCTCTGTCCTGTGACAGTGGGAACTGGTGCTCTCCACTCTCTGTCCTGTAACAGTTGGAACTGTTGCTCTCCATTCTCTGTCCTGTGACAGTTGGAACTGGTGCTCTCCACTCTCCCGTCCTGTGACAGTTGGAACTGGTGCTCTCCACTCTCCCGTCCTGTGGCAGTTTGAACTGGTGCTCTCCACTCTCCCGTCCTGTGACAGTGGGAACTGGTGCTCTCCACTCTCTGTCCTGTGACAGTGGGAACTGGTGCTCTCCACTCTCTGTCGTGTGACAGTTTGAAATGGTGCTCTCCACTCTCTGTCCTGTGACAGTGGGAACTGGTGCTCTCCACTCTCTGTTCTGTGACAGTTTGAACTGGTGCCCTCCAGTCTCTGTCCTGTGACAGTGGGAACTGGTGCTCTCCACTCTCTGTCCTGTGACAGTGGAAACTGGTGCTCTCCACTCTCTGTCCTGTGACAGTGGGAACTGATGCTCTCCACTCTCTGTCCCGTGACAGTGAGAACTGGTGCTCTCCACTCTCTGTCCTGTGACAGTGGGAACTGGTGCTCTCCACTCTCCCGTCCTGTGACAGTGGGAACTAGTGCTCTCCACTCTCTGTCCTGTGACAGTGGGAATTGGTGCTCTCCACTCTCTGTCCTGTGACCCTGGGAACTGGTGCTCTCCACTCTCCCGTCCTGTGACAGTTTGAACTGGTGCTCGCCACTCTCTGTCCTGTGACAGTGGGAACTGATGCTCTCCACTCTATGTCCTGTAATCGTTGGAACTGGTGCTCTCCATTCTCCCGTCCTGTGACAGTGGGAACTGGTGCTCTCCACTCTCTGTCCTGTGACAGTTTGAACTGATGCTCTCCACTCTCTGTCCTGTGAGAGTTTGAACTGGTGCTCTCCACTCTTTGTCCTGTGACAGTTGGAACTGGTGCTCTCCACTCTCTGTCCTGTGACAGTGGGAACTGGTGCTCTCCATTCTCTGTCCTGTGACTGTTGGATCTGGTGCTCTCCACTCTCTGTCCTGTGACAGTGGGAACTGGTGCTCTCCACTCTCTGTCCTGTGACAGTTTGAAATGGTGCTCTCCACTCTCTGTCCTGTGATAGTGGGAACTGGTGCTCTCCACTCTCCCGGCCTGTGACAGTGGGAACTGGTGCTCTCCACTCTCTGTCCTGTGACAGTTTGAACTGGTGCTCTCCACTCTCTGTCCTGTGACAGTTGGAACTGGTGCACTCCACTCTCCCGTCCTGTGACAGTGGGAACTGGTGCTCTGCACTCTCTGTCCTGTGAAAGTGGGAACTGGTGCTCTGCACTCTCTGTCCTGTGACAGTGGGAACAGGTGCTCTCCACTCTCTGTCCTGTGACAGTGGAAACTGGTGCTCTCCACTCTCTGTCCTGTGACAGTGGGAATTGATGCTCTCCACTCTCTGTCCCGTGACAGTGAGAACTGGTGCTCTCCACTCTCTGTCCTGTGACAGTGGGAACTGGTGCTCTCCACTCTCCCGTCCTGTGACAGTGGGAACTGGTGCTCTCCACTCTCTGTCCTGTGACAGTGGGAATTGGTGCTCTCCACTCTCTGTCCTGAGACCCTGGGAACTGGTGCTCTCCACTCTCCCGTCCTGTGACAGTTTGAACTGGTGCTCGCCACTCTCTGTCCTGTGACAGTGGGAACTGTTGCTCTCCACTCTCCCGTCCTGTGACAGTGGGAACTGGTGCTCTCCACTCTCTATCCTGTGACAGTTGGAACTGGTGCTCTCCACTCTCTGTCCTGTGACAGTGGGAACTGGTGCTCTCCACTCTCTGTGCTGTAACAGTTGGAACTGGTGCTCTCCATTCTCTGTCCTATGACAGTTGGAACAGGTGCTCTCCACTCTCCCGTCCTGTGACAGTTGGAACTGATGCTCTCCACTCTCTGTCCTGTAATCGTTGGAACTGGTGCTCTCCACTCTCCCGTCCTGTGACAGCTTGAGCTGGTGCTCTCCACGCTCTGTCCTGTGACAGTTTGAACTGGTGCTCTCCACTCTCTGTCCTGTGAGAGTTTGAACTGGTGCTCTCCACTCTCTGTCCTGTGACAGTTGGAACTGGTGCTCTCCACTCTCTGTCCTGTGACAGTAGGAACTGGTGCACTCCACTCTCCCGTCCTGTGAAAGTGGGAACTGGTGCTCTCCACTCTCTGTCCTGTGACAGTGGGAACAGGTGCTCTCCACTCTCTGTCCTGTGACAGTGGGAACTGGTGCTCTCCACTCTCTGTCCTGTGACAGTGGGAACTGCTGCTCTCCACTCTCTGGCCTGTGACAGTTTGAACTGGTGCTCTCCACTCTCTGTCCTGTGACAGTGGGAACTGGTGCTCTCCACTCTCTGTCCTGTGACAGTGGGAACTGGTGCTCTCCACTCTCCCGTCCTGTGACAGTTTGAACTGGTGCTCTCCACTCTCTGTCCTGTGAGAGTTTGAACTGGTGCTCTCCACTCTCTGTCCTGTGACAGTTTGAACTGGTGCTCTCCACTCTCTGTCCTGTGACAGTGGGAACTGTTGCTCTCCACTCTCCCATCCTGTGACAGTGGGAACTGGTGCTCTCCACTCTCTGTCCTGTGACAGTGGGAACTGGTGTTCTCCACTCTCTGTCCTGTGACAGTTGGAACTGGTGCTCTCCACTCTCTGTCCTGTGACAGTGGGAACTGGTGCTCTCCACTCTCTGTCCTGTGACAGTTTGAACTGGTGCTCTCCACTCTCTGTCCTGTGACAGTTGGAACTGGTGCTCTCCACTCTCCCATCCTGTGACAGTTGGAACTGGTGCTCTCCACTCTCTGTCCTGTGACTGTTGGAACTGGTGCTCTCCACTCTCTGTCCTGTGACAGTTTGAACTGTTGCTGTCCACTCTCTGTCCTGTGACAGTGGGAACTGGTGCTCTCCACTCTCTGTCCTGTGACAGTTTGAACTGTTGCTCTCACCTCTCTGTCCTGTGACAGTGGGAACTGGTACTCTCCACTCTCTGTCCTGTGACAGTGGGAACTGGTGCTCTCCACTCTCCGTCGTGTGACAGTTTGAACTGGTGCTCTCCACTCTCTGTCCTGTGACAGAGGGAACTGGTGCCCTCCACTCTCTGTTCTGTGACAGTTTGAACTGGTGCTCTCCACTCTCTGTCCTTTGACAGTGGGAACTGGTGCTCTCCACTCTCTGTCCTGTGACAGTGGGAACTGGCGCTCTCCACTCTCTGTCCTGTGACAGTTTGAACTGGTGCTCTCCACTCTCTGTCCTGTGACAGTGGGAACTGGTGCTCTCCACTCTCCCGTCCTGTGACAGTGGGAACTGGTGCTCTCCACTCTCTGTCCTGTGACAGTGGGAATTGGTGCTCTCCACTCTCTGTCCTGTGACCCTGGGAACTGGTGCTCTCCACTCTCCCATCCTGTGACTGTTTGAACTGGTGCTCTCCACTCTCTGTCCTTTGACAGTGGGAACTGTTGCTCTCCACTCTCCCGTCCTGTGACAGTGGGAACTGGTGCTCTCCACTCTCTGTCCTGTGACAGTTGGAACTGGTGCTCTCCACTCTCTGTCCTGTGACAGTGGGAACTGGTGCTCTCCACTCTCTGTCCTGTAACAGTTGGAACTGGTGCTCTCCACTCTCTGTCCTGTGACATTTGGAACTGGTGCTCTCCACTCTCCCGTCCTGTGACAGTTGGAACTGGTGCTCTCCACTCTCCCGTCCTGTGACTGTTGAAACTGATGCTCTCCACTCTCTGTCCTGTAATAGTTGGAACTGGTGCTCTCCACTCTCACGTCCTGTGACAGCTTGAACTGGTGCTCTCCATTCTCTGTCCTGTGACAGTTTGAACTGGTGCTCTCCACTCTCTGTCCTGTGAGAGTTTGAACTGGTGGTCTCCAATCTCTGTCCTGTGACAGTTGGAACTGGTGCTCTCCACTCTCTGTCCTGTGACAGTGGGAACTGGTGCTCTCCACTCTCTGTCCTGTGACAGTGGGAACTGGTGCTCGCCACTCTCTGTCCTGTGACAGTGAGAACTGGTGCTCTCCACTCTCTGTCCTGTGACTGTTGGAACTGGTGCTCTCCACTCTCTTGTCCTGTGACAGTGGGAACGGGTGCTCTCCACTCTCTGTCCTGTGACTGTTGGAACTGGTGCTCTCCACTCTCTGTCCTGTGACAGTGGGAATTGGTGCTCTCCACTCTCTGTCCTGTGACAGTTTGAACTGGTGCTCTCCACTCTCTGTCCTGTGACAGTGGGAACTGGTGCTCTCCAATCTCACGGCCTGTGACAGTGGGAACTGGTGCTCTCCACTCTCTGTCCTGTGACAGTTTGAACTGGTGCTCTCCACACTCTGTCCTGTGACAGTGGGAACTGGTGCTCTCCACTCTCTGTCCTGTGACAGTTTGAACTGGTGCTCTGCACTCTCTGTCCTGTGACAGTGGGAACTGGTGCTCTCCACTCTCTGTCCTGTGACAGTGGGAACTGGTGCTCTCCACTCTCCCGTCCTGTGACAGTGGGAACTGGTGCTCTCCACTCTCTGTCCTGTGACAGTTGGAACTGGTGCTCTCCACTCTCCCGTCCTGTGACAGTGGGAACTGGTGCTCTTCACTCTCCCGTCCTGTGATAGTTGGAACTGGTGCTCTCCATTCTCTGTCCTGTGATAGTTGGAACTGGTGCTCTCCACTCTCTGTCCTGTGACAGTTTGAACTGGTGATCTCTAATCTCTGTCCTTAGACAGTGGGAACTGGTGCTCTCCTACTCTCCCGTCCTGTGACAGTTGGAACTGATGCTCTCCACTCTCTGTCCTGCAATAGTTGGAACTGATGCTCTCCACTCTCCCGTCCAGTGACAGCTTGAACTGGTGCTCTCCACTCTCTGTCCTGTGACAGTGGGAACTGGTGCTCTCCACTCTCTGTCCTGTGACAGTGGGAACTGGTGCACTCCATTCTCCCGTCCTGTGACAATTGGAACTGGTGCTCTCCACTTTCTGTCCTGTGACAGTTGGAACTGGTGCTCTCCACTCTCTGTCCTGTGACAGTGGGAACTGGTGCTCTCCACTCTCTGTCCTGTGACAGTGGGAACTGGTGCTCTCCACTCTCCCGTCCTGTGACAATTGGAACTGGTGCTCTCCACTTTCTGTCCTGTGACAGTTGGAACTGGTGCTCTCCACTTTCTGTCCTGTGACAGTGGGAACTGGTGCTCTCCACTCTCTGTCCTGTGACAGTTTGAACTGGTGCTCTCCACTCTCTGTCCTGTGACAGTGGGAACTGGTGCTCTCCACTCTCTGTCCTTTGACAGTGGGAACTGGTGCTCTCCACTCTCTGTCCTGTGAAAGTGGGAACTGGTGCTCTCCACTCTCTGTCCTGTGACAGTGGGAACAGGTGCTCTCCACTCTCTGTCCTGTGACAGTGGGAACTGGTGCTCTCCACTCTCTGTCCTGTGACAGTGGGAACTGGTGCTCTCCAGTCTCTGTCCTGTGACAGTTTGAACTGTTGCTCTCCACTCTCTGTCCTGTGACTGTGGGAACTGGTGCTCTCCACTCTCTGTCCTGTGACAGTTTGAACTGTTGCTCTCCACTCTCTGTCCTGTGACAGTGGGAACTGGTGCTCTCCACTCTCTGTCCTGTGACAGTTTGAACTGTTGCTCTCACCTCTCTGTCCTGTGACAGTTTGAACTGGTGCTCTCCACTCTCTGTCCTGTGACAGTGGGAACTGGTGCTCTCCACTCTCCCGTCCTGTGACAGTGGGAACTGGTGCTCTCCACTCTCTGTCCTGTGACAGTGGGAATTGGTGCTCTCCACTCTCTGTCCTGTGACCCTGGGAACTGGTGCTCTCCACTCTCCCATCCTGTCACTGTTTGAACTGGTGCTCTCCACTCTCTGTCCTGTGACAGTGGGAACTGTTGCTCTCCACTCTCCCGTCCTGTGACAGTGGGAACTGGTGCTCTCCACTCTCTGTCCTGTGACAGTTGGAACTGGTGCTCTCCACTCTCTGTCCTGTGACAGTGGGAACTGGTGCTCTCCACTCTCTGTCCTGTAACAGTTGGAACTGGTGCTCTCCACTCTCTGTCCTGTGACATTTGGAACTGGTGCTCTCCACTCTCCCGTCCTGTGACAGTTGGAACTGGTGCTCTCCACTCTCCCGTCCTGTGACTGTTGAAACTGATGCTCTCCACTCTCACGTCCTGTGACAGCTTGAACTGGTGCTCTCCATTCTCTGTCCTGTGACAGTTTGAACTGGTGCTCTCCACTCTCTGTCCTGTGAGAGTTTGAACTGGTGGTCTCCAATCTCTGTCCTGTGACAGTTGGAACTGGTGCTCTCCACTCTCTGTCCTGTGATAGTGGGAACTGGTGCTCTCCACTCTCTGTCCTGTGACAGTGGGAACTGGTGCTCGCCACTCTCTGTCCTGTGACAGTGAGAACTGGTGCTCTCCACTCTCTGTCCTGTGACTGTTGGAACTGGTGCTCTCCACTCTCTTGTCCTGTGACAGTGGGAACTGGTGCTCTCCACTCTCTGTCCTGTGACTGTTGGAACTGGTGCTCTCCACTCTCTGTCCTGTGACAGTGGGAATTGGTGCTCTCCACTCTCTGTCCTGTGACAGTTTGAACTGGTGCTCTCCACTCTCTGTCCTGTGACAGTGGGAACTGGTGCTCTCCAATCTCACGGCCTGTGACAGTGGGAACTGGTGCTCTCCACTCTCTGTCCTGTGACAGTTTGAACTGGTGCTCTCCACTCTCTGTCCTGTGACAGTGGGAACTGGTGCTCTCCACTCTCTGTCCTGTGACAGTTTGAACTGGTGCTCTCCACTCTCTGTCCTGTGACAGTGGGAACTGGTGCTCTCCACTCTCTGTCCTGTGACAGTGGGAACTGGTGCTCTCCACTCTCCCGTCCTGTGACAGTGGGAACTGGTGCTCTCCACTCTCTGTCCTGTGACAGTTGGAACTGGTGCTCTCCACTCTCCTGTCCTGTGACAGTGGGAACTGGTGCTCTTCACTCTCCCGTCCTGTGATAGTTGGAACTGGTGCTCTCCATTCTCTGTCCTGTGATAGTTGGAACTGGTGCTCTCCACTCTCTGTCCTGTGACAGTTTGAACTGGTGATCTCTAATCTCTGTCCTTAGACAGTGGGAACTGGTGCTCTCCTACTCTCCCGTCCTGTGACAGTTGGAACTGATGCTCTCCACTCTCTGTCCTGCAATAGTTGGAACTGATGCTCTCCACTCTCCCGTCCAGTGACAGCTTGAACTGGTGCTCTCCACTCTCTGTCCTGTGACAGTGGGAACTGGTGCTCTCCACTCTCTGTCCTGTGACAGTGGGAACTGGTGCACTCCATTCTCCCGTCCTGTGACAATTGGAACTGGTGCTCTCCACTTTCTGTCCTGTGACAGTTGGAACTGGTGCTCTCCACTCTCTGTCCTGTAACAGTGGGAACTGGTGCTCTCCACTCTCTGTCCTGTGACAGTGGGAACTGGTGCTCTCCACTCTCCCGTCCTGTGACAATTGGAACTGGTGCTCTCCACTTTCTGTCCTGTGACAGTTGGAACTGGTGCTCTCCACTTTCTGTCCTGTGACAGTGGGAACTGGTGCTCTCCACTCTCTGTCCTGTGACAGTTTGAACTGGTGCTCTCCACTCTCTGTCCTGTGACAGTGGGAACTGGTGCTCTCCACTCTCTGTCCTTTGACAGTGGGAACTGGTGCTCTCCACTCACTGTCCTGTGAAAGTGGGAACTGGTGCTCTCCACTCTCTGTCCTGTGACAGTGGGAACAGGTGCTCTCCACTCTCTGTCCTGTGAAAGTGGGAACTGGTGCTCTCCACTCTCTGTCCTGTGACAGTGGGAACTGGTGCTCTCCACTCTCTGTCCTGTGACAGTGAGAACTGGTGCTCTCCACTCTCCCGTCCTGTGACAATTGGAACTGGTGCTCTCCACTTTCTGTCCTGTGACAGTTGGAACTGGTGCTCTCCACTTTCTGTCCTGTGACAGTGGGAACTGGTGCTCTCCACTCTCTGTCCTGTGACAGTTTGAACTGGTGCTCTCCACTCTCTGTCCTGTGACAGTGGGAACTGGTGCTCTCCACTCTCTGTCCTTTGACAGTGGGAACTGGTGCTCTCCACTCTCTGTCCTGTGAAAGTGGGAACTGGTGCTCTCCACTCTCTGTCCTGTGACAGTGGGAACAGGTGCTCTCCACTCTCTGTCCTGTGACAGTGGGAACTGGTGCTCTCCACTCTCTGTCCTGTGACAGTGGGAACTGGTGCTCTCCACTCTCTGTCCTGTGACAGTTTGAACTGTTGCTCTCCACTCTCTGTCCTGTGACTGTGGGAACTGGTGCTCTCCACTCTCTGTCCTGTGACAGTTTGTACTGTTGCTCTCCACTCTCTGTCCTGTGACAGTGGGAACTGGTGCTCTCCACTCTCTGTCCTGTGACAGTTTGAACTGTTGCTCTCACCTCTCTGTCCTGTGACAGTGGGAACTGGTACTCTCCAATCTCTGTCCTGTGAAAGTGAGAACTGGTGCTCTCCACTCTCTGTCCTGTGACTGTTGGAACTGGTGCTCTCCACTCTCTTGTCCTGTGACAGTGGGAACTGGTGCTCTCCACTCTCCCGTCCTGTGACTGTTGAAACTGATGCTCTCCACTCTCTGTCCTGTAATCGTTGGAACTGGTGCTCTCCACTCTCCCGTCCTGTGACAGTTGGAACTGATGCTCTCCACTCTCTGTCCTGTAATAGTTGGAACTGGTGCTCTCCACTCTCACGTCCTGTGACAGCTTGAACTGGTGCTCTCCATTCTCTGTCCTGTGACAGTTTGAACTGGTGCTCTCCACTCTCTGTCCTGTGAGAGTTTGAACTGGTGGTCTCCAATCTCTGTCCTGTGACAGTTGGAACTGGTGCTCTCCACTCTCTGTCCTGTGATAGTGGGAACTGGTGCTCTCCACTCTCTGTCCTGTGACAGTGGGAACTGGTGCTCGCCACTCTCTGTCCTGTGACAGTGAGAACTGGTGCTCTCCACTCTCTGTCCTGTGACTGTTGGAACTGGTGCTCTCCACTCTCTTGTCCTGTGACAGTGGGAACTGGTGCTCTCCACTCTCTGTCCTGTGACTGTTGGAACTGGTGCTCTCCACTCTCTGTCCTGTGACAGTGGGAATTGGTGCTCTCCACTCTCTGTCCTGTGACAGTTTGAACTGGTGCTCTCCACTCTCTGTCCTGTGACAGTGGGAACTGGTGCTCTCCACTCTCCCGTCCTGTGACAGTGGGAACTGGTGCTCTTCACTCTCCCGTCCTGTGATAGTTGGAACTGGTGCTCTCCATTCTCTGTCCTGTGATAGTTGGAACTGGTGCTCTCCACTCTCTGTCCTGTGACAGTTTGAACTGGTGATCTCTAATCTCTGTCCTTAGACAGTGGGAACTGGTGCTCTCCTACTCTCCCGTCCTGTGACAGTTGGAACTGATGCTCTCCACTCTCGGTCCTGCAATAGTTGGAACTGATGCTCTCCACTCTCCCGTCCAGTGACAGCTTGAACTGGTGCTCTCCACTCTCTGTCCTGTGACAGTGGGAACTGGTGCTCTCCACTCTCTGTCCTGTGACAGTGGGAACTGGTGCACTCCATTCTCCCGTCCTGTGACAATTGGAACTGGTGCTCTCCACTTTCTGTCCTGTGACAGTTGGAACTGGTGCTCTCCACTCTCTGTCCTGTGACAGTGGGAACTGGTGCTCTCCACTCTCTGTCCTGTGACAGTGGGAACTGGTGCTCTCCACTCTCCCGTCCTGTGACAATTGGAACTGGTGCTCTCCACTTTCTGTCCTGTGACAGTTGGAACTGGTGCTCTCCACTTTCTGTCCTGTGACAGTGGGAACTGGTGCTCTCCACTCTCTGGTCTGTGACAGTTTGAACTGGTGCTCTCCACTCTCTGTCCTGTGACAGTGGGAACTCGTGCTCTCCACTCTCTGTCCTGTGACCCTGGGAACTGGTGCTCTCCACTCTCTGTCCTGTGAAAGTGGGAACTGGTGCTCTCCACTCTCTGTCCTGTGACAGTGGGAACAGGTGCTCTCCACTCTCTGTCCTGTGAAAGTGGGAACTGGTGCTCTCCACTCTCTGTCCTGTGACAGTGGGAACAGGTGCTCTCCACTCTCTGTCCTGTGACAGTGGAAACTGGTGCTCTCCACTCTCTGTCCTGTAACAGTTGGAACTGGTGCTCTCCACTCTCTGCCCTGTGGCATTTGGAACTGGTGCTCTCCACTCTCCCGTCCTGTGACAGTGGGAACTGGTGCTCTCCACTCTCCCGTCCTGTGACTGTTGAAACTGATGCTTTCCACTCTCTGTCCTGTAATCGTTGGAACTGGTGCTCTCCACTCTCCCGTCCTGTGACAGTTGGAACTGATGCTCTCCACTCTCTGTCCTGTAATAGTTGGAACTGGTGCTCTCCACTCTCACGTCCTGTGACAGCTTGAACTGGTGCTCTCCATTCTCTGTCCTGTGACAGTTGGAACTGGTGCTCTCCACTCTCTGTCCTGTGAGAGTTTGAACTGGTGGTCTCCAATCTCTGTCCTGTGACAGTTGGAACTGGTGCTCTCCACTCTCTGTCCTGTGATAGTGGGAACTGGTGCTCTCCACTCTCTGTCCTGTGACAGTGGGAACTGGTGCTCGCCACTCTCTGTCCTGTGACAGTGAGAACTGGTGCTCTCCACTCTCTGTCCTGTGACTGTTGGAACTGGTGCTCTCCACTCTCTTGTCCTGTGACAGTGGGAACTGGTGCTCTCCACTCTCTGTCCTGTGACTGTTGGAACTGGTGCTCTCCACTCTCTGTCCTGTGACAGTGGGAATTGGTGCTCTCCACTCTCTGTCCTGTGACAGTTTGAACTGGTGCTCTCCACTCTCTGTCCTGTGACAGTGGGAACTGGTGCTCTCCAATCTCACGGCCTGTGACAGTGGGAACTGGTGCTCTCCACTCTCTGTCCTGTGACAGTTTGAACTGGTGCTCTCCACTCTCTGTCCTGTGACAGTGGGAACTGGTGCTCTCCACTCTCTGTCCTGTGACAGTTTGAACTGGTGCTCTCCACTCTCTGTCCTGTGACAGTGGGAACTGGTGCTCTCCACTCTCTGTCCTGTGACAGTGGGAACTGGTGCTCTCCACTCTCCCGTCCTGTGACAGTGGGAACTGGTGCTCTCCAGTCTCTGTCCTGTGACAGTTGGAACTGGTGCTCTCCACTCTCCCGTCATGTGACAGTGGGAACTGGTGCTCTTCACTCTCCCGTCCTGTGATAGTTGGAACTGGTGCTCTCCATTCTCTGTCCTGTGATAGTTGGAACTGGTGCTCTCCACTCTCTGTCCTGTGACAGTTTGAACTGGTGATCTCTAATCTCTGTCCTTAGACAGTGGGAACTGGTGCTCTCCTACTCTCCCGTCCTGTGACAGTTGGAACTGATGCTCTCCACTCTCTGTCCTGCAATAGTTGGAACTGATGCTCTCCACTCTCCCGTCCAGTGACAGCTTGAACTGGTGCTCTCCACTCTCTGTCCTGTGACAGTGGGAACTGGTGCTCTCCACTCTCTGTCCTGTGACAGTGGGAACTGGTGCACTCCATTCTCCCGTCCTGTGACAATTGGAACTGGTGCTCTCCACTTTCTGTCCTGTGACAGTTGGAACTGGTGCTCTCCACTCTCTGTCCTGTGACAGTGGGAACTGGTGCTCTCCACTCTCTGTCCTGTGACAGTGGGAACTGGTGCTCTCCACTCTCCCGTCCTGTGACAATTGGAACTGGTGCTCTCCACTTTCTGTCCTGTGACAGTTGGAACTGGTGCTCTCCACTTTCTGTCCTGTGACAGTGGGAACTGGTGCTCTCCACTCTCTGTCCTGTGACAGTTTGAACTCGTGCTCTCCACTCTCTGTCCTGTGACAGTGGGAACTGGTGCTCTCCACTCTCTGTCCTTTGACAGTGGGAACTGGTGCTCTCCACTCTCTGTCCTGTGAAAGTGGGAACTGGTGCTCACCACTCTCTGTCCTGTGACAGTGGGAACAGGTGCTCTCCACTCTCTGTCCTGTGAAAGTGGGAACTGGTGCTCTCCACTCTCTGTCCTGTGACAGTGGGAACAGGTGCTCTCCACTCTCTGTCCTGTGACAGTGGGAACTGGTGCTCTCCACTCTCTGTCCTGTGACAGTGGGAACTGCTGCTCTCCACTCTCTGGCCTGTGACAGTTTGAACTGGTGCTCTACACTCTCTGTCCTGTGACAGTGGGAACTGGTGCTCTCCACTCTCTGTCCTGTGACAGTGGGAACTGGTGCTCTCCACTCTCCCGTCCTGTGACAGTTTGAACTGGTGCTCTCCACTCTCTGTCCTGTGACAGTGGGAACTGTTGCTCTCCACTCTCCCATCCTGTGACAGTGGGAACAGGTGCTCTCCACTCTCTGTCCTGTGACAGTGGGAACTGGTGTTCTCCACTCTCTGTCCTGTGACAGTTGGAACTGGTGCTCTCCACTCTCTGTCCTGTGACAGTGGGAACTGGTGTTCTCCACTCTCTGTCCTGTGACAGTTGGAACTGGTGCTCTCCACTCTCCCATCCTGTGACAGTTGGAACTGGTGCTCTCCACTCTCTGTCCTGTGACTGTTGGAACTGGTGCTCTCCACTCTCTGTCCTGTGACAGTTTGAACTGTTGCTGTCCACTCTCTGTCCTGTGACAGTGGGAACTGGTGCTCTCCACTCTCTGTCCTGTGACAGTTTGAACTGTTGCTCTCACCTCTCTGTCCTGTGACAGTGGGAACTGGTACTCTCCACTCTCTGTCCTGTGACAGTGGGAACTGGTGCTCTCCACTCTCCGTCGTGTGACAGTTTGAACTGGTGCTCTCCACTCTCTGTCCTGTGACAGAGGGAACTGGTGCCCTCCACTCTCTGTTCTGTGACAGTTTGAACTGGTGCTCTCCACTCTCTGTCCTGTGACAGTGGGAACTGGTGCTCTCCACTCTCTGTCCTGTGACAGTGGGAACTGGCGCTCTCCACTCTCTGTCCTGTGACAGTTTGAACTGGTGCTCTCCACTCTCTGTCCTGTGACAGTGGGAACTGGTGCTCTCCACTCTCCCGTCCTGTGACAGTGGGAACTGGTGCTCTCCACTCTCTGTCCTGTGACAGTGGGAATTGGTGCTCTCCACTCTCTGTCCTGTGACCCTGGGAACTGGTGCTCTCCACTCTCCCATCCTGTGACTGTTTGAACTGGTGCTCTCCACTCTCTGTCCTGTGACAGTGGGAACTGTTGCTCTCCACTCTCCCGTCCTGTGACAGTGGGAACTGGTGCTCTCCACTCTCTGTCCTGTGACAGTTGGAACTGGTGCTCTCCACTCTCTGTCCTGTGACAGTGGGAACTGGTGCTCTCCACTCTCTGTCCTGTAACAGTTGGAACTGGTGCTCTCCACTCTCTGTCCTGTGACATTTGGAACTGGTGCTCTCCACTCTCCCGTCCTGTGACAGTTGGAACTGGTGCTCTCCACTCTCCCGTCCTGTGACTGTTGAAACTGATGCTCTCCACTCTCTGTCCTGTAATAGTTGGAACTGGTGCTCTCCACTCTCACGTCCTGTGACAGCTTGAACTGGTGCTCTCCACTCTCTGTCCTGTGACAGTTTGAACTGGTGCTCTCCACTCTCTGTCCTGTGACAGTGGGAACTGGTGCTCTCCAATCTCACGGCCTGTGACAGTGGGAACTGGTGCTCTCCACTCTCTGTCCTGTGACAGTTTGAACTGGTGCTCTCCATTCTCTGTCCTGTGACAGTGGGAACTGGTGCTCTCCACTCTCTGTCCTGTGACATTTTGAACTGGTGCTCTCCACTCTCTGTCCTGTGACAGTGGGAACTGGTGCTCTCCACTCTCTGTCCTGTGACAGTGGGAACTGGTGCTCTCCACTCTCCCGTCCTGTGACAGTGGGAACTGGTGCTCTCCACTCTCTGTCCTGTGACAGTTGGAACTAGTGCTCTCCACTCTCCCGTCCTGTGACAGTGGGAACTGGTGCTCTTCACTCTCCCGTCCTGTGATAGTTGGAACTGGTGCTCTCCATTCTCTGTCCTGTGATAGTTGGAACTGGTGCTCTCCACTCTCTGTCCTGTGACAGTTTGAACTGGTGATCTCTAATCTCTGTCCTTAGACAGTGGGAACTGGTGCTCTCCTACTCTCCCGTCCTGTGACAGTTGGAACTGATGCTCTCCACTCTCTGTCCTGCAATAGTTGGAACTGATGCTCTCCACTCTCCCGTCCAGTGACAGCTTGAACTGGTGCTCTCCACTCTCTGTCCTGTGACAGTGGGAACTGGTGCTCTCCACTCTCTGTCCTGTGACAGTGGGAACTGGTGCACTCCATTCTCCCGTCCTGTGACAATTGGAACTGGTGTTCTCCACTTTCTGTCCTGTGACAGTTGGAACTGGTGCTCTCCACTCTCTGTCCTGTGACAGTGGGAACTGGTGCTCTCCACTCTCTGTCCTGTGACAGTGGGAACTGGTGCTCTCCACTCTCCCGTCCTGTGACAATTGGAACTGGTGCTCTCCACTTTCTGTCCTGTGACAGTTGGAACTGGTGCTCTCCACTTTCTGTCCTGTGACAGTGGGAACTGGTGCTCTCCACTCTCTGTCCTGTGACAGTTTGAACTGGTGCTCTCCACTCTCTGTCCTGTGACAGTGGGAACTGGTGCTCTCCACTCTCTGTCCTTTGACAGTGGGAACTGGTGCTCTCCACTCTCTGTCCTGTGAAAGTGGGAACTGGTGCTCTCCACTCTCTGTCCTGTGACAGTGGGAACAGGTGCTCTCCACTCTCTGTCCTGTGAGAGTGGGAACTGGTGCTCTCCACTCTCTGTCCTGTGACAGTGGGAACTGGTGCTCTCCACTCTCTGTCCTGTGACAGTTTGAACTGTTGCTCTCCATTCTCTGTCCTGTGACAGTTGGAACTGGTGCTCTCCACTCTCCCGTCCTGTGACAGTTGGAACTGGTGCTCTCCACTCTCTGTCCTGTGACTGTTGGAACTGGTGCTCTCCACTCTCTGTCCTGTGACAGTTTGAACTGGTGCTCTCCACTCTCTGTCCTGTGACAGTGGGAACTGGTGCTCTCCACTCTCTGTCCTTTGACAGTGGGAACTGGTGCTCTCCACTCTCTGTCCTGTGAAAGTGGGAACTGGTGCTCTCCACTCTCTGTCCTGTGACAGTGGGAACAGGTGCTCTCCACTCTCTGTCCTGTGACAGTGGGAACTGGTGCTCTCCACTCTCTGTCCTGTGACAGTGGGAACTGGTGCTCTCCACTCTCTGTCCTGTGACAGTTTGAACTGGTGCTCTCCACTCTCTGTCCTGTGACAGTGGGAACTGGTGCTCTCCACTCTCTGTCCTGTGACAGTGGGAACTGGTGCTCTCCACTCTCCCGTCCTGTGACAGTGGGAACTGGTGCTCTCCACTCTCTGTGCTGTAACAGTTGGAACTGGTGCTCTCCATTCTCTGTCCTGTGACAGTTGGAACTGGTGCTCTCCACTCTCCCGTCCTGTGACAGTTGGAACTGGTGCTCTCCACTCTCTGTCCTGTGACTGTTGGAACTGGTGCTCTCCACTCTCTATCCTGTGACATTTTGAACTGATGCTCTCCACTCTCTGTCCTGTGACTGTGGGAACTGGTACTCTCCACTCTCTGTGCTGTGACAGTTGGAACTGGTGCTCTCCACTCTCTGTCCTGTGACAGTGGGAACTGGTGCTCTCCACTCTCTGTGCTGTAACAGTTGGAACTGGTGCTCTCCACTCTCTGTCCTGTGACAGTGGGAACTGGTGCTCTCCACTCTCTGTCCTGTGACAGTGGGAACTGGTGCTCTCCACTCTCCCGTCCTGTGACAATTGGAACTGGTGCTCTCCACTTTCTGTCCTGTGACAGTTGGAACTGGTGCTCTCCACTTTCTGTCCTGTGACAGTGGGAACTGGTGCTCTCCACTCTCTGTCCTGTGACAGTTTGAACTGGTGCTCTCCACTCTCTGTCCTGTGACAGTGGGAACTGGTGCTCTCCACTCTCTGTCCTTTGACAGTGGGAACTGGTGCTCTCCACTCTCTGTCCTGTGAAAGTGGGAACTGGTGCTCTCCACTCTCTGTCCTGTGACAGTGGGAACAGGTGCTCTCCACTCTCTGTCCTGTGACAGTGGGAACTGGTGCTCTCCACTCTCTGTCCTGTGACAGTGGGAACTGGTGCTCTCCACTCTCTGTCCTGTGACAGTTTGAACTGTTGCTCTCCACTCTCCCGTCCTGTGACAGTTGGAACTGGTGCTCTCCACTCTCTGTCCTGTGACTGTTGGAACTGGTGCTCTCCACTCTCTGTCCTGTGACAGTTTGAACTGTTGCTCTCCACTCTGTCCTGTGACAGTGGGAAATGGTGCTCTCCACTCTCCCGTCCTGTGACAGTTCGAACTGTTGCTCTCCACTCTCTGTCCTGTGACAGTGGGAACTGGTGCTCTCCACTCTCCCGTCCTGTGACAGTTGGAACTGGTGCTCTCCACTCTCCCGTCCTGTGACAGTGGGAACTGGTGCTCTTCACTCTCCCGTCCTGTGATAGTTGGAACTGGTGCTCTCCATTCTCTGTCCTGTGATAGTTGGAACTGGTGCTCTCCACTCTCTGTCCTGTGACAGTTTGAACTGGTGATCTCTACTCTCTGTCCTTAAACAGTGGGAACTGGTGCTCTCCTACTCTCCCGTCCTGTGACAGTTGGAACTGATGCTCTTCACTCTCTGTCCTGCAATAGTTGGAACTGATGCTCTCCACTCTCCCGTCCAGTGACAGCCTGAACTGGTGCTCTCCACTCTCTGTCCTGTGACAGTTTAAACTGGTGCTCTCCACTCTCTGTCCTGTGACAGTGGGAACTGGTGCTCTCCACTCTCTGTCCTGTGACAGTGGGAACTGGTGCACTCCATTCTCCCGTCCTGTGACAATTGGAACTGGTGCTCTCCACTTTCTGTCCTGTGACAGTTGGAACTGGTGCTCTCCACTCTCTGTCCTGTGACAGTGGGAACTGGTGCTCTCCACTCTCCCGTCCTGTGACAGTGGGAACTGGTGCTCTTCACTCTCCCGTCCTGTGATAGTTGGAACTGGTGCTCTCCATTCTCTGTCCTGTGATAGTTGGAACTGGTGCTCTCCACTCTCTGTCCTGTGACAGTTTGAACTGGTGATCTCTAATCTCTGTCCTTAGACAGTGGGAACTGGTGCTCTCCTACTCTCCCGTCCTGTGACAGTTGGAACTGATGCTCTCCACTCTCTGTCCTGCAATAGTTGGAACTGATGCTCTCCACTCTCCCGTCCAGTGACAGCTTGAACTGGTGCTCTCCACTCTCTGTCCTGTGACAGTGGGAACTGGTGCTCTCCACTCTCTGTCCTGTGACAGTGGGAACTGGTGCACTCCATTCTCCCGTCCTGTGACAATTGGAACTGGTGCTCTCCACTTTCTGTCCTGTGACAGTTGGAACTGGTGCTCTCCACTCTCTGTCCTGTGACAGTGGGAACTGGTGCTCTCCACTCTCTGTCCTGTGACAGTGGGAACTGGTGCTCTCCACTCTCCCATCCTGTGACAATTGGAACTGGTGCTCTCCACTTTCTGTCCTGTGACAGTTGGAACTGGTGCTCTCCACTTTCTGTCCTGTGACAGTGGGAACTGGTGCTCTCCACTCTCTGTCCTGTGACAGTTTGAACTGGTGCTCTCCACTCTCTGTCCTGTGACAGTGGGAACTGGTGCTCTCCACTCTCTGTCCTTTGACAGTGGGAACTGGTGCTCTCCACTCTCTGTCCTGTGAAAGTGGGAACTGGTGCTCTCCACTCTCTGTCCTGTGACAGTGGGAACAGGTGCTCTCCACTCTCTGTCCTGTGACAGTGGGAACTGGTGCTCTCCACTCTCTGTCCTGTGACAGTGGGTCTGGTGCTCTCCACTCTCTGTCCTGTGACAATTTGAACTGTTGCTCTCCACTCTCTGTCCTGTGACTGTGGGAACAGGTGCTCTCCACTCTCTGTCCTGTGACAGTTTGAACTGTTGCTCTCCACTCTCTGTCCTGTGACAGTGGGAACTGGTGCTCTCCACTCTCTGTCCTGTGACAGTTTGAACTGTTGCTCTCACCTCTCTGTCCTGTGACAGTGGGAACTGGTACTCTCCACTCTCTGTCCTGTGACAGTGGGAACTGGTGCTCTCCACTCTCCGTCGTGTGACAGTTTGAACTGGTGCTCTCCACTCTCTGTCCTGTGACAGAGGGAACTGGTGCCCTCCACTCTCTGTTCTGTGACAGTTTGAACTGGTGCTCTCCACTCTCTGTCCTGTGACAGTGGGAACTGGTGCTCTCCACTCTCTGTCCTGTGACAGTGGGAACTGGCGCTCTCCACTCTCTGTCCTGTGACAGTTTGAACTGGTGCTCTCCACTCTCTGTCCTGTGACAGTGGGAACTGGTGCTCTCCACTCTCCCGTCCTGTGACAGTGGGAACTGGTGCTCTCCACTCTCTGTCCTGTGACAGTGGGAATTGGTGCTCTCCACTCTCTGTCCTGTGACCCTGGGAACTGGTGCTCTCCACTCTCCCATCCTGTGACTGTTTGAACTGGTGCTCTCCACTCTCTGTCCTGTGACAGTGGGAACTGTTGCTCTCCACTCTCCCGTCCTGTGACAGTGGGAACTGGTGCTCTCCACTCTCTGTCCTGTGACAGTTGGAACTGGTGCTCTCCACTCTCTGGCCTGTGACAGTGGGAACTGGTGCTCTCCACTCTCTGTCCTGTAACAGTTGGAACTGGTGCTCTCCACTCTCTGTCCTGTGACATTTGGAACTGGTGCTCTCCACTCTCCCGTCCTGTGACAGTTGGAACTGGTGCTCTCCACTCTCCCGTCCTGTGACTGTTGAAACTGATGCTCTCCACTCTCTGTCCTGTAATCGTTGGAACTGGTGCTCTCCACTCTCCCGTCCTGTGACAGTTGGAACTGATGCTCTCCACTCTCTGTCCTGTAATAGTTGGAACTGGTGCTCTCCACTCTCACGTCCTGTGACAGCTTGAACTGGTGCTCTCCATTCTCTGTCCTGTGACAGTTTGAACTGGTGCTCTCCACTCTCTGTCCTGTGAGAGTTTGAACTGGTGGTCTCCAATCTCTGTCCTGTGACAGTTGGAACTGGTGCTCTCCACTCTCTGTCCTGTGACAGTGGGAACTGGTGCTCTCCACTCTCTGTCCTGTGACAGTGGGAACTGGTGCTCGCCACTCTCTGTCCTGTGACAGTGAGAACTGGTGCTCTCCACTCTCTGTCCTGTGACTGTTGGAACTGGTGCTCTCCACTCTCTTGTCCTGTGACAGTGGGAACTGGTGCTCTCCACTCTCTGTCCTGTGACTGTTGGAACTGGTGCTCTCCACTCTCTGTCCTGTGACAGTGGGAATTGGTGCTCTCCACTCTCTGTCCTGTGACAGTTTGAACTGGTGCTCTCCACTCTCTGTCCTGTGACAGTGGGAACTGGTGCTCTCCAATCTCACGGCCTGTGACAGTGGGAACTGGTGCTCTCCACTCTCTGTCCTGTGACAGTTTGAACTGGTGCTCTCCACTCTCTGTCCTGTGACAGTGGGAACTGGTGCTCTCCACTCTCTGTCCTGTGACAGTTTGAACTGGTGCTCTCCACTCTCTGTCCTGTGACAGTGGGAACTGGTGCTCTCCACTCTCTGTCCTGTGACAGTGGGAACTGGTGCTCTCCACTCTCCCGTCCTGTGACAGTGGGAACTGGTGCTCTCCACTCTCTGTCCTGTGACAGTTGGAACTAGTGCTCTCCACTCTCCCGTCCTGTGACAGTGGGAACTGGTGCTCTTCACTCTCCCGTCCTGTGATAGTTGGAACTGGTGCTCTCCATTCTCTGTCCTGTGATAGTTGGAACTGGTGCTCTCCACTCTCTGTCCTGTGACAGTTTGAACTGGTGATCTCTAATCTCTGTCCTTAGACAGTGGGAACTGGTGCTCTCCTACTCTCCCATCCTGTGACAGTTGGAACTGATGCTCTCCACTCTCTGTCCTGCAATAGTTGGAACTGATGCTCTCCACTCTCCCGTCCAGTGACAGCTTGAACTGGTGCTCTCCACTCTCTGTCCTGTGACAGTGGGAACTGGTGCTCTCCACTCTCTGTCCTGTGACAGTGGGAACTGGTGCACTCCATTCTCCCGTCCTGTGACAATTGGAACTGGTGTTCTCCACTTTCTGTCCTGTGACAGTTGGAACTGGTGCTCTCCACTCTCTGTCCTGTGACAGTGGGAACTGGTGCTCTCCACTCTCTGTCCTGTGACAGTGGGAACTGGTGCTCTCCACTCTCCCGTCCTGTGACAATTGGAACTGGTGCTCTCCACTTTCTGTCCTGTGACAGTTGGAACTGGTGCTCTCCACTTTCTGTCCTGTGACAGTGGGAACTGGTGCTCTCCACTCTCTGTCCTGTGACAGTTTGAACTGGTGCTCTCCACTCTCTGTCCTGTGACAGTGGGAACTGGTGCTCTCCACTCTCTGTCCTTTGACAGTGGGAACTGGTGCTCTCCACTCTCTGTCCTGTGAAAGTGGGAACTGGTGCTCTCCACTCTCTGTCCTGTGACAGTGGGAACAGGTGCTCTCCACTCTCTGTCCTGTGACAGTGGGAACTGGTGCTCTCCACTCTCTGTCCTGTGACAGTGGGAACTGGTGCTCTCCACTCTCTGTCCTGTGACAGTTTGAACTGTTGCTCTCCATTCTCTGTCCTGTGACAGTTGGAACTGGTGCTCTCCACTCTCCCGTCCTGTGACAGTTGGAACTGGTGCTCTCCACTCTCTGTCCTGTGACTGTTGGAACTGGTGCTCTCCACTCTCTGTCCTGTGACAGTTTGAACTGGTGCTCTCCACTCTCTGTCCTGTGACAGTGGGAACTGGTGCTCTCCACTCTCTGTCCTTTGACAGTGGGAACTGGTGCTCTCCACTCTCTGTCCTGTGAAAGTGGGAACTGTTGCTCTCCACTCTCTGTCCTGTGACAGTGGGAACAGGTGCTCTCCACTCTCTGTCCTGTGACAGTGGGAACTGGTGCTCTCCACTCTCTGTCCTGTGACAGTGGGAACTGGTGCTCTCCACTCTCTGTCCTGTGACAGTTTGAACTGGTGCTCTCCACTCTCTGTCCTGTGACAGTGGGAACTGGTGCTCTCCACTCTCTGTCCTGTGACAGTGGGAACTGGTGCTCTCCACTCTCCCGTCCTGTGACAGTGGGAACTGGTGCTCTCCACTCTCTGTGCTGTAACAGTTGGAACTGGTGCTCTCCATTCTCTGTCCTGTGACAGTTGGAACTGGTGCTCTCCACTCTCCCGTCCTGTGACAGTTGGAACTGGTGCTCTCCACTCTCTGTCCTGTGACTGTTGGAACTGGTGCTCTCCACTCTCTATCCTGTGACATTTTGAACTGATGCTCTCCACTCTCTGTCCTGTGACTGTGGGAACTGGTACTCTCCACTCTCTGTGCTGTGACAGTTGGAACTGGTGCTCTCCACTCTCTGTCCTGTGACAGTGGGAACTGGTGCTCTCCACTCTCTGTGCTGTAACAGTTGGAACTGGTGCTCTCCACTCTCTGTCCTGTGACAGTGGGAACTGGTGCTCTCCACTCTCTGTCCTGTGACAGTGGGAACTGGTGCTCTCCACTCTCCCGTCCTGTGACAATTGGAACTGGTGCTCTCCACTTTCTGTCCTGTGACAGTTGGAACTGGTGCTCTCCACTTTCTGTCCTGTGACAGTGGGAACTGGTGCTCTCCACTCTCTGTC
Organism: Pristiophorus japonicus; assembly: GCF_044704955.1. NCBI lineage: Eukaryota > Metazoa > Chordata > Chondrichthyes > Pristiophoridae > Pristiophorus > Pristiophorus japonicus. Next base: position 307,514,236 of record NC_091980.1, read on the forward strand.
CTGTGACAGTTTGAACTGGTGCTCTCCACTCTCTGTCCTGTGACAGTGGGAACTGGTGCTCTCCACTCTCTGTCCTTTGACAGTGGGAACTGGTGCTCTCCACTCTCTGTCCTGTGAAAGTGGGAACTGGTGCTCTCCACTCTCTGTCCTGTGACAGTGGGAACAGGTGCTCTCCACTCTCTGTCCTGTGACAGTGGGAACTGGTGCTCTCCACTCTCTGTCCTGTGACAGTGGGAACTGGTGCTCTCCACTCTCTGTCCTGTGACAGTTTGAACTGTTGCTGTCCACTCTCCCGTCCTGTGACAGTTGGAACTGGTGCTCTCCACTCTCTGTCCTGTGACTGTTGGAACTGGTGCTCTCCACTCTCTGTCCTGTGACAGTTTGAACTGTTGCTCTCCACTCTCTGTCCTGTGACAGTGGGAAATGGTGCTCTCCACTCTCCCGTCCTGTGACAGTTCGAAATGTTGCTCTCCACTCTCTGTCCTGTGACAGTGGGAACTGGTGCTCTCCACTCTCCCGTCCTGTGACAGTTGGAACTGGTGCTCTCCACTCTCCCGTCCTGTGACAGTGGGAACTGGTGCTCTTCACTCTCCCGTCCTGTGATAGTTGGAACTGGTGCTCTCCATTCTCTGTCCTGTGATAGTTGGAACTGGTGCTCTCCACTCTCTGTCCTGTGACAGTTTGAACTGGTGATCTCTACTCTCTGTCCTTAAACAGTGGGAACTGGTGCTCTCCTACTCTCCCGTCCTGTGACAGTTGGAACTGATGCTCTTCACTCTCTGTCCTGCAATAGTTGGAACTGATGCTCTCCACTCTCCCGTCCAGTGACAGCCTGAACTGGTGCTCTCCACTCTCTGTCCTGTGACAGTTTAAACTGGTGCTCTCCACTCTCTGTCCTGTGACAGTGGGAACTGGTGCTCTCCACTCTCTGTCCTGTGACAGTGGGAACTGGTGCACTCCATTCTCCCGTCCTGTGACAATTGGAACTGGTGCTCTCCACTTTCTGTCCTGTGACAGTTGGAACTGGTGCTCTCCACTCTCTGTCCTGTGACAGTGGGAACTGGTGCTCTCCACTCTCCCGTCCTGTGACAGTGGGAACTGGTGCTCTTCACTCTCCCGTCCTGTGATAGTTGGAACTGGTGCTCTCCATTCTCTGTCCTGTGATAGTTGGAACTGGTGCTCTCCACTGTCTGTCCTGTGACAGTTTGAACTGGTGATCTCTAATCTCTGTCCTTAGACAGTGGGAACTGGTGCTCTCCTACTCTCCCGTCCTGTGACAGTTGGAACTGATGCTCTCCACTCTCTGTCCTGCAATAGTTGGAACTGATGCTCTCCACTCTCCCGTCCAGTGACAGCTTGAACTGGTGCTCTCCACTCTCTGTCCTGTGACAGTGGGAACTGGTGCTCTCCACTCTCTGTCCTGTGACAGTGGGAACTGGTGCACTCCATTCTCCCGTCCTGTGACAATTGGAACTGGTGCTCTCCACTTTCTGTCCTGTGACAGTTGGAACTGGTGCTCTCCACTCTCTGTCCTGTGACAGTGGGAACTGGTGCTCTCCACTCTCTGTCCTGTGACAGTGGGAACTGGTGCTCTCCACTCTCCCATCCTGTGACAATTGGAACTGGTGCTCTCCACTTTCTGTCCTGTGACAGTTGGAACTGGTGCTCTCCACTTTCTGTCCTGTGACAGTGGGAACTGGTGCTCTCCACTCTCTGTCCTGTGACAGTTTGAACTGGTGCTCTCCACTCTCTGTCCTGTGACAGTGGGAACTGGTGCTCTCCACTCTCTGTCCTTTGACAGTGGGAACTGGTGCTCTCCACTCTCTGTCCTGTGAAAGTGGGAACTGGTGCTCTCCACTCTCTGTCCTGTGACAGTGGGAACAGGTGCTCTCCACTCTCTGTCCTGTGACAGTGGGAACTGGTGCTCTCCACTCTCTGTCCTGTGACAGTGGGAACTGGTGCTCTCCACTCTCTGTCCTGTGACAATTTGAACTGTTGCTCTCCACTCTCTGTCCTGTGACTGTGGGAACAGGTGCTCTCCACTCTCTGTCCTGTGACAGTTTGAACTGTTGCTCTCCACTCTCTGTCCTGTGACAGTGGGAACTGGTGCTCTCCACTCTCTGTCCTGTGACAGTTTGAACTGTTGCTCTCACCTCTCTGTCCTGTGACAGTGGGAACTGGTACTCTCCACTCTCTGTCCTGTGACAGTGGGAACTGGTGCTCTCCACTCTCCGTCGTGTGACAGTTTGAACTGGTGCTCTCCACTCTCTGTCCTGTGACAGAGGGAACTGGTGCCCTCCACTCTCTGTTCTGTGACAGTTTGAACTGGTGCTCTCCACTCTCTGTCCTGTGACAGTGGGAACTGGTGCTCTCCACTCTCTGTCCTGTGACAGTGGGAACTGGCGCTCTCCACTCTCTGTCCTGTGACAGTTTGAACTGGTGCTCTCCACTCTCTGTCCTGTGACAGTGGGAACTGGTGCTCTCCACTCTCCCGTCCTGTGACAGTGGGAACTGGTGCTCTCCACTCTCTGTCCTGTGACAGTGGGAATTGGTGCTCTCCACTCTCTGTCCTGTGACCCTGGGAACTGGTGCTCTCCACTCTCCCATCCTGTGACTGTTTGAACTGGTGCTCTCCACTCTCTGTCCTGTGACAGTGGGAACTGTTGCTCTCCACTCTCCCGTCCTGTGACAGTGGGAACTGGTGCTCTCCACTCTCTGTCCTGTGACAGTTGGAACTGGTGCTCTCCACTCTCTGGCCTGTGACAGTGGGAACTGGTGCTCTCCACTCTCTGTCCTGTAACAGTTGGAACTGGTGCTCTCCACTCTCTGTCCTGTGACATTTGGAACTGGTGCTCTCCACTCTCCCGTCCTGTGACAGTTGGAACTGGTGCTCTCCACTCTCCCGTCCTGTGACTGTTGAAACTGATGCTCTCCACTCTCACGTCCTGTGACAGCTTGAACTGGTGCTCTCCATTCTCTGTCCTGTGACAGTTTGAACTGGTGCTCTCCACTCTCTGTCCTGTGAGAGTTTGAACTGGTGGTCTCCAATCTCTGTCCTGTGACAGTTGGAACTGGTGCTCTCCACTCTCTGTCCTGTGATAGTGGGAACTGGTGCTCTCCACTCTCTGTCCTGTGACAGTGGGAACTGGTGCTCGCCACTCTCTGTCCTGTGACAGTGAGAACTGGTGCTCTCCACTCTCTGTCCTGTGACTGTTGGAACTGGTGCTCTCCACTCTCTTGTCCTGTGACAGTGGGAACTGGTGCTCTCCACTCTCTGTCCTGTGACTGTTGGAACTGGTGCTCTCCACTCTCTGTCCTGTGACAGTGGGAATTGGTGCTCTCCACTCTCTGTCCTGTGACAGTTTGAACTGGTGCTCTCCACTCTCTGTCCTGTGACAGTGGGAACTGGTGCTCTCCAATCTCACGGCCTGTGACAGTGGGAACTGGTGCTCTCCACTCTCTGTCCTGTGACAGTTTGAACTGGTGCTCTCCACTCTCTGTCCTGTGACAGTGGGAACTGGTGCTCTCCACTCTCTGTCCTGTGACAGTTTGAACTGGTGCTCTCCACTCTCTGTCCTGTGACAGTGGGAACTGGTGCTCTCCACTCTCTGTCCTGTGACAGTGGGAACTGGTGCTCTCCACTCTCCCGTCCTGTGACAGTGGGAACTGGTGCTCTCCACTCTCTGTCCTGTGACAGTTGGAACTGGTGCTCTCCACTCTCCTGTCCTGTGACAGTGGGAACTGGTGCTCTTCACTCTCCCGTCCTGTGATAGTTGGAACTGGTGCTCTCCATTCTCTGTCCTGTGATAGTTGGAACTGGTGCTCTCCACTCTCTGTCCTGTGACAGTTTGAACTGGTGATCTCTAATCTCTGTCCTTAGACAGTGGGAACTGGTGCTCTCCTACTCTCCCGTCCTGTGACAGTTGGAACTGATGCTCTCCACTCTCTGTCCTGCAATAGTTGGAACTGATGCTCTCCACTCTCCCGTCCAGTGACAGCTTGAACTGGTGCTCTCCACTCTCTGTCCTGTGACAGTGGGAACTGGTGCTCTCCACTCTCTGTCCTGTGACAGTGGGAACTGGTGCACTCCATTCTCCCGTCCTGTGACAATTGGAACTGGTGCTCTCCACTTTCTGTCCTGTGACAGTTGGAACTGGTGCTCTCCACTCTCTGTCCTGTAACAGTGGGAACTGGTGCTCTCCACTCTCTGTCCTGTGACAGTGGGAACTGGTGCTCTCCACTCTCCCGTCCTGTGACAATTGGAACTGGTGCTCTCCACTTTCTGTCCTGTGACAGTTGGAACTGGTGCTCTCCACTTTCTGTCCTGTGACAGTGGGAACTGGTGCTCTCCACTCTCTGTCCTGTGACAGTTTGAACTGGTGCTCTCCACTCTCTGTCCTGTGACAGTGGGAACTGGTGCTCTCCACTCTCTGTCCTTTGACAGTGGGAACTGGTGCTCTCCACTCACTGTCCTGTGAAAGTGGGAACTGGTGCTCTCCACTCTCTGTCCTGTGACAGTGGGAACAGGTGCTCTCCACTCTCTGTCCTGTGAAAGTGGGAACTGGTGCTCTCCACTCTCTGTCCTGTGACAGTGGGAACTGGTGCTCTCCACTCTCTGTCCTGTGACAGTGAGAACTGGTGCTCTCCACTCTCCCGTCCTGTGACAATTGGAACTGGTGCTCTCCACTTTCTGTCCTGTGACAGTTGGAACTGGTGCTCTCCACTTTCTGTCCTGTGACAGTGGGAACTGGTGCTCTCCACTCTCTGTCCTGTGACAGTTTGAACTGGTGCTCTCCACTCTCTGTCCTGTGACAGTGGGAACTGGTGCTCTCCACTCTCTGTCCTTTGACAGTGGGAACTGGTGCTCTCCACTCTCTGTCCTGTGAAAGTGGGAACTGGTGCTCTCCACTCTCTGTCCTGTGACAGTGGGAACAGGTGCTCTCCACTCTCTGTCCTGTGACAGTGGGAACTGGTGCTCTCCACTCTCTGTCCTGTGACAGTGGGAACTGGTGCTCTCCACTCTCTGTCCTGTGACAGTTTGAACTGTTGCTCTCCACTCTCTGTCCTGTGACTGTGGGAACTGGTGCTCTCCACTCTCTGTCCTGTGACAGTTTGTACTGTTGCTCTCCACTCTCTGTCCTGTGACAGTGGGAACTGGTGCTCTCCACTCTCTGTCCTGTGACAGTTTGAACTGTTGCTCTCACCTCTCTGTCCTGTGACAGTGGGAACTGGTACTCTCCAATCTCTGTCCTGTGAAAGTGAGAACTGGTGCTCTCCACTCTCTGTCCTGTGACTGTTGGAACTGGTGCTCTCCACTCTCTTGTCCTGTGACAGTGGGAACTGGTGCTCTCCACTCTCCCGTCCTGTGACTGTTGAAACTGATGCTCTCCACTCTCTGTCCTGTAATCGTTGGAACTGGTGCTCTCCACTCTCCCGTCCTGTGACAGTTGGAACTGATGCTCTCCACTCTCTGTCCTGTAATAGTTGGAACTGGTGCTCTCCACTCTCACGTCCTGTGACAGCTTGAACTGGTGCTCTCCATTCTCTGTCCTGTGACAGTTTGAACTGGTGCTCTCCACTCTCTGTCCTGTGAGAGTTTGAACTGGTGGTCTCCAATCTCTGTCCTGTGACAGTTGGAACTGGTGCTCTCCACTCTCTGTCCTGTGATAGTGGGAACTGGTGCTCTCCACTCTCTGTCCTGTGACAGTGGGAACTGGTGCTCGCCACTCTCTGTCCTGTGACAGTGAGAACTGGTGCTCTCCACTCTCTGTCCTGTGACTGTTGGAACTGGTGCTCTCCACTCTCTTGTCCTGTGACAGTGGGAACTGGTGCTCTCCACTCTCTGTCCTGTGACTGTTGGAACTGGTGCTCTCCACTCTCTGTCCTGTGACAGTGGGAATTGGTGCTCTCCACTCTCTGTCCTGTGACAGTTTGAACTGGTGCTCTCCACTCTCTGTCCTGTGACAGTGGGAACTGGTGCTCTCCACTCTCCCGTCCTGTGACAGTGGGAACTGGTGCTCTTCACTCTCCCGTCCTGTGATAGTTGGAACTGGTGCTCTCCATTCTCTGTCCTGTGATAGTTGGAACTGGTGCTCTCCACTCTCTGTCCTGTGACAGTTTGAACTGGTGATCTCTAATCTCTGTCCTTAGACAGTGGGAACTGGTGCTCTCCTACTCTCCCGTCCTGTGACAGTTGGAACTGATGCTCTCCACTCTCGGTCCTGCAATAGTTGGAACTGATGCTCTCCACTCTCCCGTCCAGTGACAGCTTGAACTGGTGCTCTCCACTCTCTGTCCTGTGACAGTGGGAACTGGTGCTCTCCACTCTCTGTCCTGTGACAGTGGGAACTGGTGCACTCCATTCTCCCGTCCTGTGACAATTGGAACTGGTGCTCTCCACTTTCTGTCCTGTGACAGTTGGAACTGGTGCTCTCCACTCTCTGTCCTGTGACAGTGGGAACTGGTGCTCTCCACTCTCTGTCCTGTGACAGTGGGAACTGGTGCTCTCCACTCTCCCGTCCTGTGACAATTGGAACTGGTGCTCTCCACTTTCTGTCCTGTGACAGTTGGAACTGGTGCTCTCCACTTTCTGTCCTGTGACAGTGGGAACTGGTGCTCTCCACTCTCTGGTCTGTGACAGTTTGAACTGGTGCTCTCCACTCTCTGTCCTGTGACAGTGGGAACTCGTGCTCTCCACTCTCTGTCCTGTGACCCTGGGAACTGGTGCTCTCCACTCTCTGTCCTGTGAAAGTGGGAACTGGTGCTCTCCACTCTCTGTCCTGTGACAGTGGGAACAGGTGCTCTCCACTCTCTGTCCTGTGAAAGTGGGAACTGGTGCTCTCCACTCTCTGTCCTGTGACAGTGGGAACAGGTGCTCTCCACTCTCTGTCCTGTGACAGTGGAAACTGGTGCTCTCCACTCTCTGTCCTGTAACAGTTGGAACTGGTGCTCTCCACTCTCTGCCCTGTGGCATTTGGAACTGGTGCTCTCCACTCTCCCGTCCTGTGACAGTGGGAACTGGTGCTCTCCACTCTCCCGTCCTGTGACTGTTGAAACTGATGCTTTCCACTCTCTGTCCTGTAATCGTTGGAACTGGTGCTCTCCACTCTCCCGTCCTGTGACAGTTGGAACTGATGCTCTCCACTCTCTGTCCTGTAATAGTTGGAACTGGTGCTCTCCACTCTCACGTCCTGTGACAGCTTGAACTGGTGCTCTCCATTCTCTGTCCTGTGACAGTTGGAACTGGTGCTCTCCACTCTCTGTCCTGTGAGAGTTTGAACTGGTGGTCTCCAATCTCTGTCCTGTGACAGTTGGAACTGGTGCTCTCCACTCTCTGTCCTGTGATAGTGGGAACTGGTGCTCTCCACTCTCTGTCCTGTGACAGTGGGAACTGGTGCTCGCCACTCTCTGTCCTGTGACAGTGAGAACTGGTGCTCTCCACTCTCTGTCCTGTGACTGTTGGAACTGGTGCTCTCCACTCTCTTGTCCTGTGACAGTGGGAACTGGTGCTCTCCACTCTCTGTCCTGTGACTGTTGGAACTGGTGCTCTCCACTCTCTGTCCTGTGACAGTGGGAATTGGTGCTCTCCACTCTCTGTCCTGTGACAGTTTGAACTGGTGCTCTCCACTCTCTGTCCTGTGACAGTGGGAACTGGTGCTCTCCAATCTCACGGCCTGTGACAGTGGGAACTGGTGCTCTCCACTCTCTGTCCTGTGACAGTTTGAACTGGTGCTCTCCACTCTCTGTCCTGTGACAGTGGGAACTGGTGCTCTCCACTCTCTGTCCTGTGACAGTTTGAACTGGTGCTCTCCACTCTCTGTCCTGTGACAGTGGGAACTGGTGCTCTCCACTCTCTGTCCTGTGACAGTGGGAACTGGTGCTCTCCACTCTCCCGTCCTGTGACAGTGGGAACTGGTGCTCTCCAGTCTCTGTCCTGTGACAGTTGGAACTGGTGCTCTCCACTCTCCCGTCATGTGACAGTGGGAACTGGTGCTCTTCACTCTCCCGTCCTGTGATAGTTGGAACTGGTGCTCTCCATTCTCTGTCCTGTGATAGTTGGAACTGGTGCTCTCCACTCTCTGTCCTGTGACAGTTTGAACTGGTGATCTCTAATCTCTGTCCTTAGACAGTGGGAACTGGTGCTCTCCTACTCTCCCGTCCTGTGACAGTTGGAACTGATGCTCTCCACTCTCTGTCCTGCAATAGTTGGAACTGATGCTCTCCACTCTCCCGTCCAGTGACAGCTTGAACTGGTGCTCTCCACTCTCTGTCCTGTGACAGTGGGAACTGGTGCTCTCCACTCTCTGTCCTGTGACAGTGGGAACTGGTGCACTCCATTCTCCCGTCCTGTGACAATTGGAACTGGTGCTCTCCACTTTCTGTCCTGTGACAGTTGGAACTGGTGCTCTCCACTCTCTGTCCTGTGACAGTGGGAACTGGTGCTCTCCACTCTCTGTCCTGTGACAGTGGGAACTGGTGCTCTCCACTCTCCCGTCCTGTGACAATTGGAACTGGTGCTCTCCACTTTCTGTCCTGTGACAGTTGGAACTGGTGCTCTCCACTTTCTGTCCTGTGACAGTGGGAACTGGTGCTCTCCACTCTCTGTCCTGTGACAGTTTGAACTCGTGCTCTCCACTCTCTGTCCTGTGACAGTGGGAACTGGTGCTCTCCACTCTCTGTCCTTTGACAGTGGGAACTGGTGCTCTCCACTCTCTGTCCTGTGAAAGTGGGAACTGGTGCTCACCACTCTCTGTCCTGTGACAGTGGGAACAGGTGCTCTCCACTCTCTGTCCTGTGAAAGTGGGAACTGGTGCTCTCCACTCTCTGTCCTGTGACAGTGGGAACAGGTGCTCTCCACTCTCTGTCCTGTGACAGTGGGAACTGGTGCTCTCCACTCTCTGTCCTGTGACAGTGGGAACTGCTGCTCTCCACTCTCTGGCCTGTGACAGTTTGAACTGGTGCTCTACACTCTCTGTCCTGTGACAGTGGGAACTGGTGCTCTCCACTCTCTGTCCTGTGACAGTGGGAACTGGTGCTCTCCACTCTCCCGTCCTGTGACAGTTTGAACTGGTGCTCTCCACTCTCTGTCCTGTGACAGTGGGAACTGTTGCTCTCCACTCTCCCATCCTGTGACAGTGGGAACAGGTGCTCTCCACTCTCTGTCCTGTGACAGTGGGAACTGGTGTTCTCCACTCTCTGTCCTGTGACAGTTGGAACTGGTGCTCTCCACTCTCTGTCCTGTGACAGTGGGAACTGGTGTTCTCCACTCTCTGTCCTGTGACAGTTGGAACTGGTGCTCTCCACTCTCCCATCCTGTGACAGTTGGAACTGGTGCTCTCCACTCTCTGTCCTGTGACTGTTGGAACTGGTGCTCTCCACTCTCTGTCCTGTGACAGTTTGAACTGTTGCTGTCCACTCTCTGTCCTGTGACAGTGGGAACTGGTGCTCTCCACTCTCTGTCCTGTGACAGTTTGAACTGTTGCTCTCACCTCTCTGTCCTGTGACAGTGGGAACTGGTACTCTCCACTCTCTGTCCTGTGACAGTGGGAACTGGTGCTCTCCACTCTCCGTCGTGTGACAGTTTGAACTGGTGCTCTCCACTCTCTGTCCTGTGACAGAGGGAACTGGTGCCCTCCACTCTCTGTTCTGTGACAGTTTGAACTGGTGCTCTCCACTCTCTGTCCTGTGACAGTGGGAACTGGTGCTCTCCACTCTCTGTCCTGTGACAGTGGGAACTGGCGCTCTCCACTCTCTGTCCTGTGACAGTTTGAACTGGTGCTCTCCACTCTCTGTCCTGTGACAGTGGGAACTGGTGCTCTCCACTCTCCCGTCCTGTGACAGTGGGAACTGGTGCTCTCCACTCTCTGTCCTGTGACAGTGGGAATTGGTGCTCTCCACTCTCTGTCCTGTGACCCTGGGAACTGGTGCTCTCCACTCTCCCATCCTGTGACTGTTTGAACTGGTGCTCTCCACTCTCTGTCCTGTGACAGTGGGAACTGTTGCTCTCCACTCTCCCGTCCTGTGACAGTGGGAACTGGTGCTCTCCACTCTCTGTCCTGTGACAGTTGGAACTGGTGCTCTCCACTCTCTGTCCTGTGACAGTGGGAACTGGTGCTCTCCACTCTCTGTCCTGTAACAGTTGGAACTGGTGCTCTCCACTCTCTGTCCTGTGACATTTGGAACTGGTGCTCTCCACTCTCCCGTCCTGTGACAGTTGGAACTGGTGCTCTCCACTCTCCCGTCCTGTGACTGTTGAAACTGATGCTCTCCACTCTCTGTCCTGTAATAGTTGGAACTGGTGCTCTCCACTCTCACGTCCTGTGACAGCTTGAACTGGTGCTCTCCACTCTCTGTCCTGTGACAGTTTGAACTGGTGCTCTCCACTCTCTGTCCTGTGACAGTGGGAACTGGTGCTCTCCAATCTCACGGCCTGTGACAGTGGGAACTGGTGCTCTCCACTCTCTGTCCTGTGACAGTTTGAACTGGTGCTCTCCATTCTCTGTCCTGTGACAGTGGGAACTGGTGCTCTCCACTCTCTGTCCTGTGACATTTTGAACTGGTGCTCTCCACTCTCTGTCCTGTGACAGTGGGAACTGGTGCTCTCCACTCTCTGTCCTGTGACAGTGGGAACTGGTGCTCTCCACTCTCCCGTCCTGTGACAGTGGGAACTGGTGCTCTCCACTCTCTGTCCTGTGACAGTTGGAACTAGTGCTCTCCACTCTCCCGTCCTGTGACAGTGGGAACTGGTGCTCTTCACTCTCCCGTCCTGTGATAGTTGGAACTGGTGCTCTCCATTCTCTGTCCTGTGATAGTTGGAACTGGTGCTCTCCACTCTCTGTCCTGTGACAGTTTGAACTGGTGATCTCTAATCTCTGTCCTTAGACAGTGGGAACTGGTGCTCTCCTACTCTCCCGTCCTGTGACAGTTGGAACTGATGCTCTCCACTCTCTGTCCTGCAATAGTTGGAACTGATGCTCTCCACTCTCCCGTCCAGTGACAGCTTGAACTGGTGCTCTCCACTCTCTGTCCTGTGACAGTGGGAACTGGTGCTCTCCACTCTCTGTCCTGTGACAGTGGGAACTGGTGCACTCCATTCTCCCGTCCTGTGACAATTGGAACTGGTGTTCTCCACTTTCTGTCCTGTGACAGTTGGAACTGGTGCTCTCCACTCTCTGTCCTGTGACAGTGGGAACTGGTGCTCTCCACTCTCTGTCCTGTGACAGTGGGAACTGGTGCTCTCCACTCTCCCGTCCTGTGACAATTGGAACTGGTGCTCTCCACTTTCTGTCCTGTGACAGTTGGAACTGGTGCTCTCCACTTTCTGTCCTGTGACAGTGGGAACTGGTGCTCTCCACTCTCTGTCCTGTGACAGTTTGAACTGGTGCTCTCCACTCTCTGTCCTGTGACAGTGGGAACTGGTGCTCTCCACTCTCTGTCCTTTGACAGTGGGAACTGGTGCTCTCCACTCTCTGTCCTGTGAAAGTGGGAACTGGTGCTCTCCACTCTCTGTCCTGTGACAGTGGGAACAGGTGCTCTCCACTCTCTGTCCTGTGAGAGTGGGAACTGGTGCTCTCCACTCTCTGTCCTGTGACAGTGGGAACTGGTGCTCTCCACTCTCTGTCCTGTGACAGTTTGAACTGTTGCTCTCCATTCTCTGTCCTGTGACAGTTGGAACTGGTGCTCTCCACTCTCCCGTCCTGTGACAGTTGGAACTGGTGCTCTCCACTCTCTGTCCTGTGACTGTTGGAACTGGTGCTCTCCACTCTCTGTCCTGTGACAGTTTGAACTGGTGCTCTCCACTCTCTGTCCTGTGACAGTGGGAACTGGTGCTCTCCACTCTCTGTCCTTTGACAGTGGGAACTGGTGCTCTCCACTCTCTGTCCTGTGAAAGTGGGAACTGGTGCTCTCCACTCTCTGTCCTGTGACAGTGGGAACAGGTGCTCTCCACTCTCTGTCCTGTGACAGTGGGAACTGGTGCTCTCCACTCTCTGTCCTGTGACAGTGGGAACTGGTGCTCTCCACTCTCTGTCCTGTGACAGTTTGAACTGGTGCTCTCCACTCTCTGTCCTGTGACAGTGGGAACTGGTGCTCTCCACTCTCTGTCCTGTGACAGTGGGAACTGGTGCTCTCCACTCTCCCGTCCTGTGACAGTGGGAACTGGTGCTCTCCACTCTCTGTGCTGTAACAGTTGGAACTGGTGCTCTCCATTCTCTGTCCTGTGACAGTTGGAACTGGTGCTCTCCACTCTCCCGTCCTGTGACAGTTGGAACTGGTGCTCTCCACTCTCTGTCCTGTGACTGTTGGAACTGGTGCTCTCCACTCTCTATCCTGTGACATTTTGAACTGATGCTCTCCACTCTCTGTCCTGTGACTGTGGGAACTGGTACTCTCCACTCTCTGTGCTGTGACAGTTGGAACTGGTGCTCTCCACTCTCTGTCCTGTGACAGTGGGAACTGGTGCTCTCCACTCTCTGTGCTGTAACAGTTGGAACTGGTGCTCTCCACTCTCTGTCCTGTGACAGTGGGAACTGGTGCTCTCCACTCTCTGTCCTGTGACAGTGGGAACTGGTGCTCTCCACTCTCCCGTCCTGTGACAATTGGAACTGGTGCTCTCCACTTTCTGTCCTGTGACAGTTGGAACTGGTGCTCTCCACTTTCTGTCCTGTGACAGTGGGAACTGGTGCTCTCCACTCTCTGTCCTGTGACAGTTTGAACTGGTGCTCTCCACTCTCTGTCCTGTGACAGTGGGAACTGGTGCTCTCCACTCTCTGTCCTTTGACAGTGGGAACTGGTGCTCTCCACTCTCTGTCCTGTGAAAGTGGGAACTGGTGCTCTCCACTCTCTGTCCTGTGACAGTGGGAACAGGTGCTCTCCACTCTCTGTCCTGTGACAGTGGGAACTGGTGCTCTCCACTCTCTGTCCTGTGACAGTGGGAACTGGTGCTCTCCACTCTCTGTCCTGTGACAGTTTGAACTGTTGCTCTCCACTCTCCCGTCCTGTGACAGTTGGAACTGGTGCTCTCCACTCTCTGTCCTGTGACTGTTGGAACTGGTGCTCTCCACTCTCTGTCCTGTGACAGTTTGAACTGTTGCTCTCCACTCTGTCCTGTGACAGTGGGAAATGGTGCTCTCCACTCTCCCGTCCTGTGACAGTTCGAACTGTTGCTCTCCACTCTCTGTCCTGTGACAGTGGGAACTGGTGCTCTCCACTCTCCCGTCCTGTGACAGTTGGAACTGGTGCTCTCCACTCTCCCGTCCTGTGACAGTGGGAACTGGTGCTCTTCACTCTCCCGTCCTGTGATAGTTGGAACTGGTGCTCTCCATTCTCTGTCCTGTGATAGTTGGAACTGGTGCTCTCCACTCTCTGTCCTGTGACAGTTTGAACTGGTGATCTCTACTCTCTGTCCTTAAACAGTGGGAACTGGTGCTCTCCTACTCTCCCGTCCTGTGACAGTTGGAACTGATGCTCTTCACTCTCTGTCCTGCAATAGTTGGAACTGATGCTCTCCACTCTCCCGTCCAGTGACAGCCTGAACTGGTGCTCTCCACTCTCTGTCCTGTGACAGTTTAAACTGGTGCTCTCCACTCTCTGTCCTGTGACAGTGGGAACTGGTGCTCTCCACTCTCTGTCCTGTGACAGTGGGAACTGGTGCACTCCATTCTCCCGTCCTGTGACAATTGGAACTGGTGCTCTCCACTTTCTGTCCTGTGACAGTTGGAACTGGTGCTCTCCACTCTCTGTCCTGTGACAGTGGGAACTGGTGCTCTCCACTCTCCCGTCCTGTGACAGTGGGAACTGGTGCTCTTCACTCTCCCGTCCTGTGATAGTTGGAACTGGTGCTCTCCATTCTCTGTCCTGTGATAGTTGGAACTGGTGCTCTCCACTCTCTGTCCTGTGACAGTTTGAACTGGTGATCTCTAATCTCTGTCCTTAGACAGTGGGAACTGGTGCTCTCCTACTCTCCCGTCCTGTGACAGTTGGAACTGATGCTCTCCACTCTCTGTCCTGCAATAGTTGGAACTGATGCTCTCCACTCTCCCGTCCAGTGACAGCTTGAACTGGTGCTCTCCACTCTCTGTCCTGTGACAGTGGGAACTGGTGCTCTCCACTCTCTGTCCTGTGACAGTGGGAACTGGTGCACTCCATTCTCCCGTCCTGTGACAATTGGAACTGGTGCTCTCCACTTTCTGTCCTGTGACAGTTGGAACTGGTGCTCTCCACTCTCTGTCCTGTGACAGTGGGAACTGGTGCTCTCCACTCTCTGTCCTGTGACAGTGGGAACTGGTGCTCTCCACTCTCCCATCCTGTGACAATTGGAACTGGTGCTCTCCACTTTCTGTCCTGTGACAGTTGGAACTGGTGCTCTCCACTTTCTGTCCTGTGACAGTGGGAACTGGTGCTCTCCACTCTCTGTCCTGTGACAGTTTGAACTGGTGCTCTCCACTCTCTGTCCTGTGACAGTGGGAACTGGTGCTCTCCACTCTCTGTCCTTTGACAGTGGGAACTGGTGCTCTCCACTCTCTGTCCTGTGAAAGTGGGAACTGGTGCTCTCCACTCTCTGTCCTGTGACAGTGGGAACAGGTGCTCTCCACTCTCTGTCCTGTGACAGTGGGAACTGGTGCTCTCCACTCTCTGTCCTGTGACAGTGGGTCTGGTGCTCTCCACTCTCTGTCCTGTGACAATTTGAACTGTTGCTCTCCACTCTCTGTCCTGTGACTGTGGGAACAGGTGCTCTCCACTCTCTGTCCTGTGACAGTTTGAACTGTTGCTCTCCACTCTCTGTCCTGTGACAGTGGGAACTGGTGCTCTCCACTCTCTGTCCTGTGACAGTTTGAACTGTTGCTCTCACCTCTCTGTCCTGTGACAGTGGGAACTGGTACTCTCCACTCTCTGTCCTGTGACAGTGGGAACTGGTGCTCTCCACTCTCCGTCGTGTGACAGTTTGAACTGGTGCTCTCCACTCTCTGTCCTGTGACAGAGGGAACTGGTGCCCTCCACTCTCTGTTCTGTGACAGTTTGAACTGGTGCTCTCCACTCTCTGTCCTGTGACAGTGGGAACTGGTGCTCTCCACTCTCTGTCCTGTGACAGTGGGAACTGGCGCTCTCCACTCTCTGTCCTGTGACAGTTTGAACTGGTGCTCTCCACTCTCTGTCCTGTGACAGTGGGAACTGGTGCTCTCCACTCTCCCGTCCTGTGACAGTGGGAACTGGTGCTCTCCACTCTCTGTCCTGTGACAGTGGGAATTGGTGCTCTCCACTCTCTGTCCTGTGACCCTGGGAACTGGTGCTCTCCACTCTCCCATCCTGTGACTGTTTGAACTGGTGCTCTCCACTCTCTGTCCTGTGACAGTGGGAACTGTTGCTCTCCACTCTCCCGTCCTGTGACAGTGGGAACTGGTGCTCTCCACTCTCTGTCCTGTGACAGTTGGAACTGGTGCTCTCCACTCTCTGGCCTGTGACAGTGGGAACTGGTGCTCTCCACTCTCTGTCCTGTAACAGTTGGAACTGGTGCTCTCCACTCTCTGTCCTGTGACATTTGGAACTGGTGCTCTCCACTCTCCCGTCCTGTGACAGTTGGAACTGGTGCTCTCCACTCTCCCGTCCTGTGACTGTTGAAACTGATGCTCTCCACTCTCTGTCCTGTAATCGTTGGAACTGGTGCTCTCCACTCTCCCGTCCTGTGACAGTTGGAACTGATGCTCTCCACTCTCTGTCCTGTAATAGTTGGAACTGGTGCTCTCCACTCTCACGTCCTGTGACAGCTTGAACTGGTGCTCTCCATTCTCTGTCCTGTGACAGTTTGAACTGGTGCTCTCCACTCTCTGTCCTGTGAGAGTTTGAACTGGTGGTCTCCAATCTCTGTCCTGTGACAGTTGGAACTGGTGCTCTCCACTCTCTGTCCTGTGACAGTGGGAACTGGTGCTCTCCACTCTCTGTCCTGTGACAGTGGGAACTGGTGCTCGCCACTCTCTGTCCTGTGACAGTGAGAACTGGTGCTCTCCACTCTCTGTCCTGTGACTGTTGGAACTGGTGCTCTCCACTCTCTTGTCCTGTGACAGTGGGAACTGGTGCTCTCCACTCTCTGTCCTGTGACTGTTGGAACTGGTGCTCTCCACTCTCTGTCCTGTGACAGTGGGAATTGGTGCTCTCCACTCTCTGTCCTGTGACAGTTTGAACTGGTGCTCTCCACTCTCTGTCCTGTGACAGTGGGAACTGGTGCTCTCCAATCTCACGGCCTGTGACAGTGGGAACTGGTGCTCTCCACTCTCTGTCCTGTGACAGTTTGAACTGGTGCTCTCCACTCTCTGTCCTGTGACAGTGGGAACTGGTGCTCTCCACTCTCTGTCCTGTGACAGTTTGAACTGGTGCTCTCCACTCTCTGTCCTGTGACAGTGGGAACTGGTGCTCTCCACTCTCTGTCCTGTGACAGTGGGAACTGGTGCTCTCCACTCTCCCGTCCTGTGACAGTGGGAACTGGTGCTCTCCACTCTCTGTCCTGTGACAGTTGGAACTAGTGCTCTCCACTCTCCCGTCCTGTGACAGTGGGAACTGGTGCTCTTCACTCTCCCGTCCTGTGATAGTTGGAACTGGTGCTCTCCATTCTCTGTCCTGTGATAGTTGGAACTGGTGCTCTCCACTCTCTGTCCTGTGACAGTTTGAACTGGTGATCTCTAATCTCTGTCCTTAGACAGTGGGAACTGGTGCTCTCCTACTCTCCCATCCTGTGACAGTTGGAACTGATGCTCTCCACTCTCTGTCCTGCAATAGTTGGAACTGATGCTCTCCACTCTCCCGTCCAGTGACAGCTTGAACTGGTGCTCTCCACTCTCTGTCCTGTGACAGTGGGAACTGGTGCTCTCCACTCTCTGTCCTGTGACAGTGGGAACTGGTGCACTCCATTCTCCCGTCCTGTGACAATTGGAACTGGTGTTCTCCACTTTCTGTCCTGTGACAGTTGGAACTGGTGCTCTCCACTCTCTGTCCTGTGACAGTGGGAACTGGTGCTCTCCACTCTCTGTCCTGTGACAGTGGGAACTGGTGCTCTCCACTCTCCCGTCCTGTGACAATTGGAACTGGTGCTCTCCACTTTCTGTCCTGTGACAGTTGGAACTGGTGCTCTCCACTTTCTGTCCTGTGACAGTGGGAACTGGTGCTCTCCACTCTCTGTCCTGTGACAGTTTGAACTGGTGCTCTCCACTCTCTGTCCTGTGACAGTGGGAACTGGTGCTCTCCACTCTCTGTCCTTTGACAGTGGGAACTGGTGCTCTCCACTCTCTGTCCTGTGAAAGTGGGAACTGGTGCTCTCCACTCTCTGTCCTGTGACAGTGGGAACAGGTGCTCTCCACTCTCTGTCCTGTGACAGTGGGAACTGGTGCTCTCCACTCTCTGTCCTGTGACAGTGGGAACTGGTGCTCTCCACTCTCTGTCCTGTGACAGTTTGAACTGTTGCTCTCCATTCTCTGTCCTGTGACAGTTGGAACTGGTGCTCTCCACTCTCCCGTCCTGTGACAGTTGGAACTGGTGCTCTCCACTCTCTGTCCTGTGACTGTTGGAACTGGTGCTCTCCACTCTCTGTCCTGTGACAGTTTGAACTGGTGCTCTCCACTCTCTGTCCTGTGACAGTGGGAACTGGTGCTCTCCACTCTCTGTCCTTTGACAGTGGGAACTGGTGCTCTCCACTCTCTGTCCTGTGAAAGTGGGAACTGTTGCTCTCCACTCTCTGTCCTGTGACAGTGGGAACAGGTGCTCTCCACTCTCTGTCCTGTGACAGTGGGAACTGGTGCTCTCCACTCTCTGTCCTGTGACAGTGGGAACTGGTGCTCTCCACTCTCTGTCCTGTGACAGTTTGAACTGGTGCTCTCCACTCTCTGTCCTGTGACAGTGGGAACTGGTGCTCTCCACTCTCTGTCCTGTGACAGTGGGAACTGGTGCTCTCCACTCTCCCGTCCTGTGACAGTGGGAACTGGTGCTCTCCACTCTCTGTGCTGTAACAGTTGGAACTGGTGCTCTCCATTCTCTGTCCTGTGACAGTTGGAACTGGTGCTCTCCACTCTCCCGTCCTGTGACAGTTGGAACTGGTGCTCTCCACTCTCTGTCCTGTGACTGTTGGAACTGGTGCTCTCCACTCTCTATCCTGTGACATTTTGAACTGATGCTCTCCACTCTCTGTCCTGTGACTGTGGGAACTGGTACTCTCCACTCTCTGTGCTGTGACAGTTGGAACTGGTGCTCTCCACTCTCTGTCCTGTGACAGTGGGAACTGGTGCTCTCCACTCTCTGTGCTGTAACAGTTGGAACTGGTGCTCTCCACTCTCTGTCCTGTGACAGTGGGAACTGGTGCTCTCCACTCTCTGTCCTGTGACAGTGGGAACTGGTGCTCTCCACTCTCCCGTCCTGTGACAATTGGAACTGGTGCTCTCCACTTTCTGTCCTGTGACAGTTGGAACTGGTGCTCTCCACTTTCTGTCCTGTGACAGTGGGAACTGGTGCTCTCCACTCTCTGTCCTGTGACAGTTTGAACTGGTGCTCTCCACTCTCTGTCCTGTGACAGTGGGAACTGGTGCTCTCCACTCTCTGTCCTTTGACAGTGGGAACTGGTGCTCTCCACTCTCTGTCCTGTGAAAGTGGGAACTGGTGCTCTCCACTCTCTGTCCTGTGACAGTGGGAACAGGTGCTCTCCACTCTCTGTCCTGTGACAGTGGGAACTGGTGCTCTCCACTCTCTGTCCTGTGACAGTGGGAACTGGTGCTCTCCACTCTCTGTCCTGTGACAGTTTGAACTGTTGCTGTCCACTCTCCCGTCCTGTGACAGTTGGAACTGGTGCTCTCCACTCTCTGTCCTGTGACTGTTGGAACTGGTGCTCTCCACTCTCTGTCCTGTGACAGTTTGAACTGTTGCTCTCCACTCTCTGTCCTGTGACAGTGGGAAATGGTGCTCTCCACTCTCCCGTCCTGTGACAGTTCGAAATGTTGCTCTCCACTCTCTGTCCTGTGACAGTGGGAACTGGTGCTCTCCACTCTCCCGTCCTGTGACAGTTGGAACTGGTGCTCTCCACTCTCCCGTCCTGTGACAGTGGGAACTGGTGCTCTTCACTCTCCCGTCCTGTGATAGTTGGAACTGGTGCTCTCCATTCTCTGTCCTGTGATAGTTGGAACTGGTGCTCTCCACTCTCTGTCCTGTGACAGTTTGAACTGGTGATCTCTACTCTCTGTCCTTAAACAGTGGGAACTGGTGCTCTCCTACTCTCCCGTCCTGTGACAGTTGGAACTGATGCTCTTCACTCTCTGTCCTGCAATAGTTGGAACTGATGCTCTCCACTCTCCCGTCCAGTGACAGCCTGAACTGGTGCTCTCCACTCTCTGTCCTGTGACAGTTTAAACTGGTGCTCTCCACTCTCTGTCCTGTGACAGTGGGAACTGGTGCTCTCCACTCTCTGTCCTGTGACAGTGGGAACTGGTGCACTCCATTCTCCCGTCCTGTGACAATTGGAACTGGTGCTCTCCACTTTCTGTCCTGTGACAGTTGGAACTGGTGCTCTCCACTCTCTGTCCTGTGACAGTGGGAACTGGTGCTCTCCACTCTCCCGTCCTGTGACAGTGGGAACTGGTGCTCTTCACTCTCCCGTCCTGTGATAGTTGGAACTGGTGCTCTCCATTCTCTGTCCTGTGATAGTTGGAACTGGTGCTCTCCACTGTCTGTCCTGTGACAGTTTGAACTGGTGATCTCTAATCTCTGTCCTTAGACAGTGGGAACTGGTGCTCTCCTACTCTCCCGTCCTGTGACAGTTGGAACTGATGCTCTCCACTCTCTGTCCTGCAATAGTTGGAACTGATGCTCTCCACTCTCCCGTCCAGTGACAGCTTGAACTGGTGCTCTCCACTCTCTGTCCTGTGACAGTGGGAACTGGTGCTCTCCACTCTCTGTCCTGTGACAGTGGGAACTGGTGCACTCCATTCTCCCGTCCTGTGACAATTGGAACTGGTGCTCTCCACTTTCTGTCCTGTGACAGTTGGAACTGGTGCTCTCCACTCTCTGTCCTGTGACAGTGGGAACTGGTGCTCTCCACTCTCTGTCCTGTGACAGTGGGAACTGGTGCTCTCCACTCTCCCATCCTGTGACAATTGGAACTGGTGCTCTCCACTTTCTGTCCTGTGACAGTTGGAACTGGTGCTCTCCACTTTCTGTCCTGTGACAGTGGGAACTGGTGCTCTCCACTCTCTGTCCTGTGACAGTTTGAACTGGTGCTCTCCACTCTCTGTCCTGTGACAGTGGGAACTGGTGCTCTCCACTCTCTGTCCTTTGACAGTGGGAACTGGTGCTCTCCACTCTCTGTCCTGTGAAAGTGGGAACTGGTGCTCTCCACTCTCTGTCCTGTGACAGTGGGAACAGGTGCTCTCCACTCTCTGTCCTGTGACAGTGGGAACTGGTGCTCTCCACTCTCTGTCCTGTGACAGTGGGAACTGGTGCTCTCCACTCTCTGTCCTGTGACAATTTGAACTGTTGCTCTCCACTCTCTGTCCTGTGACTGTGGGAACAGGTGCTCTCCACTCTCTGTCCTGTGACAGTTTGAACTGTTGCTCTCCACTCTCTGTCCTGTGACAGTGGGAACTGGTGCTCTCCACTCTCTGTCCTGTGACAGTTTGAACTGTTGCTCTCACCTCTCTGTCCTGTGACAGTGGGAACTGGTACTCTCCACTCTCTGTCCTGTGACAGTGGGAACTGGTGCTCTCCACTCTCCGTCGTGTGACAGTTTGAACTGGTGCTCTCCACTCTCTGTCCTGTGACAGAGGGAACTGGTGCCCTCCACTCTCTGTTCTGTGACAGTTTGAACTGGTGCTCTCCACTCTCTGTCCTGTGACAGTGGGAACTGGTGCTCTCCACTCTCTGTCCTGTGACAGTGGGAACTGGCGCTCTCCACTCTCTGTCCTGTGACAGTTTGAACTGGTGCTCTCCACTCTCTGTCCTGTGACAGTGGGAACTGGTGCTCTCCACTCTCCCGTCCTGTGACAGTGGGAACTGGTGCTCTCCACTCTCTGTCCTGTGACAGTGGGAATTGGTGCTCTCCACTCTCTGTCCTGTGACCCTGGGAACTGGTGCTCTCCACTCTCCCATCCTGTGACTGTTTGAACTGGTGCTCTCCACTCTCTGTCCTGTGACAGTGGGAACTGTTGCTCTCCACTCTCCCGTCCTGTGACAGTGGGAACTGGTGCTCTCCACTCTCTGTCCTGTGACAGTTGGAACTGGTGCTCTCCACTCTCTGGCCTGTGACAGTGGGAACTGGTGCTCTCCACTCTCTGTCCTGTAACAGTTGGAACTGGTGCTCTCCACTCTCTGTCCTGTGACATTTGGAACTGGTGCTCTCCACTCTCCCGTCCTGTGACAGTTGGAACTGGTGCTCTCCACTCTCCCGTCCTGTGACTGTTGAAACTGATGCTCTCCACTCTCTGTCCTGTAATCGTTGGAACTGGTGCTCTCCACTCTCCCGTCCTGTGACAGTTGGAACTGATGCTCTCCACTCTCTGTCCTGTAATAGTTGGAACTGGTGCTCTCCACTCTCACGTCCTGTGACAGCTTGAACTGGTGCTCTCCATTCTCTGTCCTGTGACAGTTTGAACTGGTGCTCTCCACTCTCTGTCCTGTGAGAGTTTGAACTGGTGGTCTCCAATCTCTGTCCTGTGACAGTTGGAACTGGTGCTCTCCACTCTCTGTCCTGTGACAGTGGGAACTGGTGCTCTCCACTCTCTGTCCTGTGACAGTGGGAACTGGTGCTCGCCACTCTCTGTCCTGTGACAGTGAGAACTGGTGCTCTCCACTCTCTGTCCTGTGACTGTTGGAACTGGTGCTCTCCACTCTCTTGTCCTGTGACAGTTGGAACTGGTGCTCTCCACTCTCTGTCCTGTGACTGTTGGAACTGGTGCTCTCCACTCTGTCCTGTGACAGTGGGAATTGGTGCTCTCCACTCTCTGTCCTGTGACAGTTTGAACTGGTGCTCTCCACTCTCTGTCCTGTGAGAGTGGGAACTGGTGCTCTCCACTCTCTGTCCTGTGACAGTTTGAACTGGTGCTCTCCACTCTCTGTCCTGTGACAGTGGGAACTGGTGCTCTCCACTCTCTGTCCTGTGACAGTGGGAACTGGTGCTCTCCACTCTCCCGTCCTGTGACAGTGGGAACTGGTGCTCTCCACTCTCTGTCCTGTGACAGTTGGAACTGGTGCTCTCCAATCTCCCGTCCTGTGACAGTGGGAACTGGTGCTCTTCACTCACCCGTCCTGTGATAGTTGGAACTGGTGCTCTCCATTCTCTGTCCTGTGATAGTTGGAACTGGTGCTCTCCACTCTCTGTCCTGTGACAGTTTGAACTGGTGATCTCTAATCTCTGTCCTTAGACAGTGGGAACTGGTGCTCTCCTACTCTCCCGTCCTGTGACAGTTGGAACTGATGCTCTCCACTCTCTGTCCTGCAATAGTTGGAACTGATGCTCCCCACTCTCCCGTCCAGTGACAGCTTGAACTGGTGCTCTCCACTCTCTGTCCTGTGACAGTGGGAACTGGTGCTCTCCACTCTCTGTCCTGTGACAGTGGGAACTGGTGCTCTCCACTCTCTGTCCTGTGACCCTGGGAACTGGTGCTCTCCACTCTCCCATCCTGTGACTGTTTGAACTGGTGCTCTCCACTCTCTGTCCTGTGACAGTGGGAACTGTTGCTCTCCACTCTCCCGTCCTGTGACAGTGGGAACTGGTGCACTCCACTCTCTGTCCTGTGACAGTTGGAACTGGTGCTCTCCACTCTCTGTCCTGTGACAGTGGGAACTGGTGCTCTCCACTCTCTGTCCTGTAACAGTTGGAACTGGTGCTCTCCACTCTCTGTCCTGTGACATTTGGAACTGGTGCTCTCCACTCTCCCGTCCTGTGACAGTTGGAACTGGTGCTCTCCACTCTCCCGTCCTGTGACTGTTGAAACTGATGCTCTCCACTCTCTGTCCTGTAATCGTTGGAACTGTTGCTCTCCACTCTCCCGTCCTGTGACAGTTGGAACTGATGCTCTCCACTCTCTGTCCTGTCATAGTTGGAACTGGTGCTCTCCACTCTCTGTCCTGTGACAGTGAGAACTGGTGCTCTCCACTCTCTGTCCTGTGACTGTTGGAACTGGTGCTCTCCACTCTCTTGTCCTGTGACAGTGGGAACTGGTGCTCTCCACTCTCTGTCCTGTGACTGTTGGAACTGGTGCTCTCCACTCTCTGTCCTGTGACAGTGGGAATTGGTGCTCTCCACTCTCTGTCCTGTGACAGTTTGAACTGGTGCTCTCCACTCTCTGTCCTGTGACAGTGGGAACTGGTGCTCTCCAATCTCATGGCCTGTGACAGTGGGAACTGGTGCTCTCCACTCTCTGTCCTGTGACAGTTTGAACTGGTGCTCTCCACTCTCTGTCCTGTGACAGTGGGAACTGGTGCTCTCCACTCTCTGTCCTGTGACAGTTTGAACTGGTGCTCTCCACTCTCTGTCCTGTGACAGTGGGAACTGGTGCTCTCCACTCTCTGTCCTGTGACAGTGGGAACTGGTGCTCTCCACTCTCCCGTCCTGTGACAGTGGGAACTGGTGCTCTCCACTCTCTGTCCTGTGACAGTTGGAACTGGTGCACTCCACTCTCCCATCCTGTGACAGTGGGAACTGGTGCTCTTCACTCTCCCGTCCTGTGATAGTTGGAACTGGTGCTCTCCATTCTCTGTCCTGTGATAGTTGGAACTGGTGCTCTCCACTCTCTGTCCTGTGACAGTTTGAACTGGTGATCTCTAATCTCTGTTCTTAGACAGTGGGAACTGGTGCTCTCCTACTCTCCCGTCCTGTGACAGTTGGAACTGATGCTCTCCACTCTCTGTCCTGCAATAGTTGGAACTGATGCTCCCCACTCTCCCGTCCAGTGACAGCTTGAACTGGTGCTCTCCACTCTCTGTCCTGTGACAGTGGGAACTGTTGCTCTCCACTCTCTGTCCTGTGAGAGTGGGAACTGGTGCACTCCATTCTCCCGTCCTGTGACAATTGGAACTGGTGCTCTCCACTTTCTGTCCTGTGACAGTTGGAACTGGTGCTCTCCACTCTCTGTCCTGTGACAGTGGGAACTGGTGCTCTCCACTCTCTGTCCTGTGACAGTGGGAACTGGTGCTCTCCACTCTCCCGTCCTGTGACAATTGGAACTGGTGCTCTCCACTTTCTGTCCTGTGACAGTTGGAACTGGTGCTCTCCACTTTCTGTCCTGTGACAGTGGGAACTGGTGCTCTCCACTCTCTGTCCTGTGACAGTTTGAACTGGTGCTCTCCACTCTCTGTCCTGTGACAGTGGGAACTGGTGCTCTCCACTCTCTGTCCTTTGACAGTGGGAACTGGTGCTCTCCACTCTCTGTCCTGTGAAAGTGGGAACTGGTGCTCTCCACTCTCTGTCCTGTGACAGTGGGAACAGGTGCTCTCCACTCTCTGTCCTGTGACAGTGGGAACTGGTGCTCTCCACTCTCTGTCCTGTGAAAGTGGGAACTGGTGCTCTCCACTCTCTGTCCTGTGACAGTTTGAACTGTTGCTCTCCACTCTCTGTCCTGTGACTGTGGGAACTGGTGCTCTCCACTCTCTGTCCTGTGACAGTGGGAACTGGTGCTCTCCACTCTCCCGTCCTGTGACAGTGGGAACTGGTGCTCTCCACTCTCTGTGCTGTAACAGTTGGAACTGGTGCTCTCCATTCTCTGTCCTGTGACAGTTGGAACTGGTGCTCTCCACTCTCCCGTCCTGTGACAGTTGGAACTGGTGCTCTCCACTCTCTGTCCTGTGACTGTTGGAACTGGTGCTCTCCACTCTCTGTCCTGTGACAGTTTGAACTGGTGCTCTCCACTCTCTGTCCTGTGACAGTGGGAACTGGTGCTCTCCACTCTCTGTCCTTTGACAGTGGGAACTGGTGCTCTCCACTCTCTGTCCTGTGAAAGTGGGAACTGGTGCTCTCCACTCTCTGTCCTGTGACAGTGGGAACAGGTGCTCTCCACTCTCTGTCCTGTGACAGTGGGAACTGGTGCTCTCCACTCTCTGTCCTGTGACAGTGGGAACTGGTGCTCTCCACTCTCTGTCCTGTGACAGTTTGAACTGGTGCTCTCCACTCTCTGTCCTGTGACAGTGGGAACTGGTGCTCTCCACTCTCTGTCCTATGACAGTGGGAACTGGTGCTCTCCACTCTCCAGTCCTGTGACAGTGGGAACTGGTGCTCTCCACTCTCTGTGCTGTAACAGTTGGAACTGGTGCTCTCCATTCTCTGTCCTGTGACAGTTGGAACTGGTGCTCTCCACTCTCCCGTCCTGTGACAGTTGGAACTGGTGCTCTCCACTCTCTGTCCTGTGACTGTTGGAACTGGTGCTCTCCACTCTCTATCCTGTGACATTTTGAACTGATGCTCTCCACTCTCTGTCCTGTGACTGTGAGAACTGGTACTCTCCACTCTCTGTGCTGTGACAGTTGGAACTGGTGCTCTCCACTCTCTGTCCTGTGACAGTGGGAACTGGTGCTCTCCACTCTCTGTGCTGTAACAGTTGGAACTGGTGCTCTCCATTCTCTTTCCTGTGACAGTTGGAACTGGTGCTCTCCACTCTCCCGTCCTGTGACAGTTGGAACTGGTGCTCTCCACTCTCTGTCCTGTGACTGTTGGAACTGGTGCTCTCCACTCTCTGTCCTGTGACAGTTTGAACTGTTGCTCTCCACTCTCTGTCCTGTGACAGTGGGAAATGGTGCTCTCCATTCTCCCGTCCTGTGACAGTTCGAACTGTTGCTCTCCACTCTCTGTCCTGTGACAGTGGGAACTGGTGCTCTCCACTCTCCCGTCCTGTGACAGTTGGAACTGGTGCTCTCCACTCTCCCGTCCTGTGACAGTGGGAACTGGTGCTCTTCACTCTCCCGTCCTGTGATAGTTGGAACTGGTGCTCTCCATTCTCTGTCCTGTGATAGTTGGAACTGGTGCTCTCCACTCTCTGTCCTGTGACAGTTTGAACTGGTGATCTCTACTCTCTGTCCTTAGACAGTGGGAACTGGTGCTCTCCTACTCTCCCGTCCTGTGACAGTTGGAACTGATGCTCTTCACTCTCTGTCCTGCAATAGTTGGAACTGATGCTCTCCACTCTCCCGTCCAGTGACAGCCTGAACTGGTGCTCTCCACTCTCTGTCCTGTGACAGTTTAAACTGGTGCTCTCCACTCTCTGTCCTGTGACAGTGGGAACTGGTGCTCTCCACTCTCTGTCCTGTGACAGTGGGAACTGGTGCACTCCATTCTCCCGTCCTGTGACAATTGGAACTGGTGCTCTCCACTTTCTGTCCTGTGACAGTTGGAACTGGTGCTCTCCACTCTCTGTCCTGTGACAGTGGGAACTGGTGCTCTCCACTCTCCCGTCCTGTGACAGTGGGAACTGGTGCTCTTCACTCTCCCGTCCTGTGATAGTTGGAACTGGTGCTCTCCATTCTCTGTCCTGTGATAGTTGGAACTGGTGCTCTCCACTCTCTGTCCTGTGACAGTTTGAACTGGTGATCTCTAATCTCTGTCCTTAGACAGTGGGAACTGGTGCTCTCCTACTCTCCCGTCCTGTGACAGTTGGAACTGATGCTCTCCACTCTCTGTCCTGCAATAGTTGGAACTGATGCTCTCCACTCTCCCGTCCAGTGACAGCTTGAACTGGTGCTCTCCACTCTCTGTCCTGTGACAGTGGGAACTGGTGCTCTCCACTCTCTGTCCTGTGACAGTGGAAACTGGTGCACTCCATTCTCCCGTCCTGTGACAATTGGAACTGGTGCTCTCCACTTTCTGTCCTGTGACAGTTGGAACTGGTGCTCTCCACTCTCTGTCCTGTGACAGTGGGAACTGGTGCTCTCCACTCTCTGTCCTGTGACAGTGGGAACTGGTGCTCTCCACTCTCCCGTCCTGTGACAATTGGAACTGGTGCTCTCCACTTTCTGTCCTGTGACAGTTGGAACTGGTGCTCTCCACTTTCTGTCCTGTGACAGTGGGAACTGGTGCTCTCCACTCTCTGTCCTGTGACAGTTTGAACTGGTGCTCTCCACTCTCTGTCCTGTGACAGTGGGAACTGGTGCTCTCCACTCTCTGTCCTTTGACAGTGGGAACTGGTGCTCTCCACTCTCTGTCCTGTGACAGAGGGAACTGGTGCCCTCCACTCTCTGTTCTGTGACAGTTTGAACTGGTGCTCTCCACTCTCTGTCCTGTGACAGTGGGAACTGGTGCTCTCCACTCTCTGTCCTGTGACAGTGGGAACAGGTGCTCTCCACTCTCTGTCCTGTGACAGTGGGAACTGGTGCTCTCCACTCTCTGTCCTGTGACAGTGGGAACTGGTGCTCTCCACTCTCTGTCCTGTGACAGTTTGAACTGTTGCTCTCCACTCTCTGTCCTGTGACTGTGGGAACTGGTGCTCTCCACTCTCTGTCCTGTGACAGTTTGAACTGTTGCTCTCCACTCTCTGTCCTGTGACAGTGGGAACTGGTGCTCTCCACTCTCTGTCCTGTGACAGTTTGAACTGTTGCTCTCACCTCTCTGTCCTGTGACAGTGGGAACTGGTACTCTCCACTCTCTGTCCTGTGACAGTGGGAACTGGTGCTCTCCACTCTCCGTCGTGTGACAGTTTGAACTGGTGCTCTCCACTCTCTGTCCTGTGACAGAGGGAACTGGTGCCCTCCACTCTCTGTTCTGTGACAGTTTGAACTGGTGCTCTCCACTCTCTGTCCTGTGACAGTGAGAACTGGTGCTCTCCACTCTCTGTCCTGTGACAGTGGGAACTGGC
This sequence comes from Pristiophorus japonicus, assembly GCF_044704955.1. Classification (NCBI taxonomy): domain Eukaryota; kingdom Metazoa; phylum Chordata; class Chondrichthyes; family Pristiophoridae; genus Pristiophorus; species Pristiophorus japonicus. Next base: position 307,542,036 of record NC_091980.1, read on the forward strand.
GCTCTCCACTCTCTGTCCTGTGACAGTTTGAACTGGTGCTCTCCACTCTCTGTCCTGTGACAGTGGGAACTGGTGCTCTCCACTCTCCCGTCCTGTGACAGTGGGAACTGGTGCTCTCCACTCTCTGTCCTGTGACAGTGGGAATTGGTGCTCTCCACTCTCTGTCCTGTGACCCTGGGAACTGGTGCTCTCCACTCTCCCATCCTGTGACTGTTTGAACTGGTGCTCTCCACTCTCTGTCCTGTGACAGTGGGAACTGTTGCTCTCCACTCTCCCGTCCTGTGACAGTGGGAACTGGTGCTCTCCACTCTCTGTCCTGTGACAGTTGGAACTGGTGCTCTCCACTCTCTGTCCTGTGACAGTGGGAACTGGTGCTCTCCACTCTCTGTCCTGTAACAGTTGGAACTGGTGCTCTCCACTCTCTGTCCTGTGACATTTGGAACTGGTGCTCTCCACTCTCCCGTCCTGTGACAGTTGGAACTGGTGCTCTCCACTCTCCCGTCCTGTGACTGTTGAAACTGATGCTCTCCACTCTCTGTCCTGTAATCGTTGGAACTGGTGCTCTCCACTCTCCCGTCCTGTGACAGTTGGAACTGATGCTCTCCACTCTCTGTCCTGTAATAGTTGGAACTGGTGCTCTCCACTCTCACGTCCTGTGACAGCTTGAACTGGTGCTCTCCATTCTCTGTCCTGTGACAGTTTGAACTGGTGCTCTCCACTCTCTGTCCTGTGAGAGTTTGAACTGGTGGTCTCCAATCTCTGTCCTGTGACAGTTGGAACTGGTGCTCTCCACTCTCTGTCCTGTGACAGTGGGAACTGGTGCTCGACACTCTCTGTCCTGTGACAGTGGGAACTGGTGCTCGACACTCTCTGTCCTGTGACAGTGAGAACTGGTGCTCTCCACTCTCTGTCCTGTGACTGTTGGAACTGGTGCTCTCCACTCTCTTGTCCTGTGACAGTGGGAACTGGTGCTCTCCACTCTCTGTCCTGTGACTGTTGGAACTGGTGCTCTCCACTCTCTGTCCTGTGACAGTGGGAATTGGTGCTCTCCACTCTCCGTCCTGTGACAGTTTGAACTGGTGCTCTCCACTCTCTGTCCTGTGACAGTGGGAACTGGTGCTCTCCAATCTCACGGCCTGTGACAGTGGGAACTGGTGCTCTCCACTCTCTGTCCTGTGACAGTTTGAACTGGTGCTCTCCACTCTCTGTCCTGTGACAGTGGGAACTGGTGCTCTCCACTCTCTGTCCTGTGACAGTGGGAACTGGTGCTCTCCACTCTCCCGTCCTGTGACAGTGGGAACTGGTGCTCTCCACTCTCTGTCCTGTGACAGTTGGAACTGGTGCTCTCCACTCTCCCGTCCTGTGATAGTGGGAACTGGTGCTCTTCACTCTCCCGTCCTGTGATAGTTGGAACTGGTGCTCTCCATTCTCTGTCCTGTGATAGTTGGAACTGGTGCTCTCCACTCTCTGTCCTGTGACAGTTTGAACTGGTGATCTCTAATCTCTGTCCTTAGACAGTGGGAACTGGTGCTCTCCTACTCTCCCGTCCTGTGACAGTTGGAACTGATGCTCTCCACTCTCTGTCCTGCAATAGTTGGAACTGATGCTCTCCACTCTCCCGTCCAGTGACAGCTTGAACTGGTGCTCTCCACTCTCTGTCCTGTGACAGTGGGAACTGGTGCTCTCCACTCTCTGTCCTGTGACAGTGGGAACTGGTGCACTCCATTCTCCCGTCCTGTGACAATTGGAACTGGTGCTCTCCACTTTCTGTCCTGTGACAGTTGGAACTGGTGCTCTCCACTCTCTGTCCTGTGACAGTGGGAACTGGTGCTCTCCACTCTCTGTCCTGTGACAGTGGGAACTGGTGCTCTCCACTCTCCCGTCCTGTGACAATTGGAACTGGTGCTCTCCACTTTCTGTCCTGTGACAGTTGGAACTGGTGCTCTCCACTTTCTGTCCTGTGACAGTGGGAACTGGTGCTCTCCACTCTCTGTCCTGTGACAGTTTGAACTGGTGCTCTCCACTCTCTGTCCTGTGACAGTGGGAACTGGTGCTCTCCACTCTCTGTCCTTTGACAGTGGGAACTGGTGCTCTCCACTCTCTGTCCTGTGAAAGTGGGAACTGGTGCTCTCCACTCTCTGTCCTGTGACAGTGGGAACAGGTGCTCTCCACTCTCTGTCCTGTGACAGTGGGAACTGGTGCTCTCCACTCTCTGTCCTGTGACAGTGGGAACTGGTGCTCTCCACTCTCTGTCCTGTGACAGTTTGAACTGTTGCTCTCCACTCTCCCGTCCTGTGACAGTTGGAACTGGTGCTCTCCACTCTCTGTCCTGTGACTGTTGGAACTGGTGCTCTCCACTCTCTGTCCTGTGACAGTTTGAACTGTTGCTCTCCACTCTCTGTCCTGTGACAGTGGGAAATGGTGCTCTCCACTCTCCCGTCCTGTGACAGTTCGAACTGTTGCTCTCCACTCTCTGTCCTGTGACAGTGGGAACTGGTGCTCTCCACTCTCCCGTCCTGTGACAGTTGGAACTGGTGCTCTCCACTCTCCCGTCCTGTGACAGTGGGAAGTGGTGCTCTTCACTCTCCCGTCCTGTGATAGTTGGAACTGGTTCTCTCCATTCTCTGTCCTGTGATAGTTGGAACTGGTGCTCTCCACTCTCTGTCCTGTGACAGTTTGAACTGGTGATCTCTACTCTCTGTCCTTAAACAGTGGGAACTGGTGCTCTCCTACTCTCCCGTCCTGTGACAGTTGGAACTGATGCTCTTCACTCTCTGTCCTGCAATAGTTGGAACTGATGCTCTCCACTCTCCCGTCCAGTGACAGCCTGAACTGGTGCTCTCCACTCTCTGTCCTGTGACAGTTTAAACTGGTGCTCTCCACTCTCTGTCCTGTGACAGTGGGAACTGGTGCTCTCCACTCTCTGTCCTGTGACAGTGGGAACTGGTGCACTCCATTCTCCCGTCCTGTGACAATTGGAACTGGTGCTCTCCACTTTCTGTCCTGTGACAGTTGGAACTGGTGCTCTCCACTCTCTGTCCTGTGACAGTGGGAACTGGTGCTCTCCACTCTCCCGTCCTGTGACAGTGGGAACTGGTGCTCTTCACTCTCCCGTCCTGTGATAGTTGGAACTGGTGATCTCTAATCTCTGTCCTTAGACAGTGGGAACTGGTGCTCTCCTACTCTCCCGTCCTGTGACAGTTGGAACTGATGCTCTCCACTCTCTGTCCTGCAATAGTTGGAACTGATGCTCTCCACTCTCCCGTCCAGTGACAGCTTGAACTGGTGCTCTCCACTCTCTGTCCTGTGACAGTGGGAACTGGTGCTCTCCACTCTCTGTCCTGTGACAGTGGGAACTGGTGCACTCCATTCTCCCGTCCTGTGACAATTGGAACTGGTGCTCTCCACTTTCTGTCCTGTGACAGTTGGAACTGGCGCTCTCCACTCTCTGTCCTGTGACAGTGGGAACTGGTGCTCTCCACTCTCTGTCCTGTGACAGTGGGAACTGGTGCTCTCCACTCTCCCGTCCTGTGACAATTGGAACTGGTGCTCTCCACTTTCTGTCCTGTGACAGTTGGAACTGGTGCTCTCCACTTTCTGTCCTGTGACAGTGGGAACTGGTGCTCTCCACTCTCTGTCCTGTGACAGTTTGAACTGGTGCTCTCCACTCTCTGTCCTGTGACAGTGGGAACTGGTGCTCTCCACTCTCTGTCCTGTGATAGTTGGAACTGGTGCTCTCCACTCTCTGTCCTGTGAAAGTGGGAACTGGTGCTCTCCACTCTCTGTCCTGTGACAGTGGGAACAGGTGCTCTCCACTCTCTGTCCTGTGACAGTGGGAACTGGTGCTCTCCACTCTCTGTCCTGTGACAGTGGGAACTGGTGCTCTCCACTCTCTGTCCTGTGACAGTTTGAACTGTTGCTCTCCACTCTCTGTCCTGTGACTGTGGGAACTGGTGCTCTCCACTCTCTGTCCTGTGACAGTTTGAACTGTTGCTCTCCACTCTCTGTCCTGTGACAGTGGGAACTGGTGCTCTCCACTCTCTGTCCTGTGACAGTTTGAACTGTTGCTCTCACCTCTCTGTCCTGTGACAGTGGGAACTGGTACTCTCCACTCTCTATCCTGTGACAGTGGGAACTGGTGCTCTCCACTCTCCGTCGTGTGACAGTTTGAACTGGTGCTCTCCACTCTCTGTCCTGTGACAGAGGGAACTGGTGCCCTCCACTCTCTGTTCTGTGACAGTTTGAACTGGTGCTCTCCACTCTCTGTCCTGTGACAGTGGGAACTGGTGCTCTCCACTCTCTGTCCTGTGACAGTGGGAACTGGCGCTCTCCACTCTCTGTCCTGTGACAGTTTGAACTGGTGCTCTCCACTCTCTGTCCTGTGACAGTGGGAACTGGTGCTCTCCACTCTCCCGTCCTGTGACAGTGGGAACTGGTGCTCTCCACTCTCTGTCCTGTGACAGTGGGAATTGGTGCTCTCCACTCTCTGTCCTGTGACCCTGGGAACTGGTGCTCTCCACTCTCCCATCCTGTGACTGTTTGAACTGGTGCTCTCCACTCTCTGTCCTGTGACAGTGGGAACTGTTGCTCTCCACTCTCCCGTCCTGTGACAGTGGGAACTGGTGCTCTCCACTCTCTGTCCTGTGACAGTTGGAACTGGTGCTCTCCACTCTCTGTCCTGTGACAGTGGGAACTGGTGCTCTCCACTCTCTGTCCTGTAACAGTTGGAACTGGTGCTCTCCACTCTCTGTCCTGTGACATTTGGAACTGGTGCTCTCCACTCTCCCGTCCTGTGACAGTTGGAACTGGTGCTCTCCACTCTCCCGTCCTGTGACTGTTGAAACTGATGCTCTCCACTCTCTGTCCTGTAATCGTTGGAACTGGTGCTCTCCACTCTCCCGTCCTGTGACAGTTGGAACTGATGCTCTCCACTCTCTGTCCTGTAATAGTTGGAACTGGTGCTCTCCACTCTCACGTCCTGTGACAGCTTGAACTGGTGCTCTCCATTCTCTGTCCTGTGACAGTTTGAACTGGTGCTCTCCACTCTCTGTCCTGTGCGAGTTTGAACTGGTGGTCTCCAATCTCTGTCCTGTGACAGTTGGAACTGGTGCTCTCCACTCTCTGTCCTGTGACAGTGGGAACTGGTGCTCTCCACTCTCTGTCCTGTGACAGTGGGAACTGGTGCTCGCCACTCTCTGTCCTGTGACAGTGAGAACTGGTGCTCTCCACTCTCTGTCCTGTGACTGTTGGAACTGGTGCTCTCCACTCTCTTGTCCTGTGACAGTGGGAACTGGTGCTCTCCACTCTCTGTCCTGTGACTGTTGGAACTGGTGCTCTCCACTCTCTGTCCTGTGACAGTGGGAATTGGTGCTCTCCACTCTCTGTCCTGTGACAGTTTGAACTGGTGCTCTCCACTCTCTGTCCTGTGACAGTGGGAACTGGTGCTCTCCAATCTCACGGCCTGTGACAGTGGGAACTGGTGCTCTCCACTCTCTGTCCTGTGACAGTTTGAACTGGTGCTCTCCACTCTCTGTCCTGTGACAGTGGGAACTGGTGCTCTCCACTCTCTGTCCTGTGACAGTTTGAACTGGTGCTCTCCACTCTCTGTCCTGTGACAGTGGGAACTGGTGCTCTCCACTCTCTGTCCTGTGACAGTGGGAACTGGTGCTCTCCACTCTCCCGTCCTGTGACAGTGGGAACTGGTGCTCTCCACTCTCTGTCCTGTGACAGTTGGAACTGGTGCTCTCCACTCTCCCGTCCTGTGACAGTGGGAACTGGTGCTCTTCACTCTCCCGTCCTGTGATAGTTGGAACTGGTGCTCTCCATTCTCTGTCCTGTGATAGTTGGAACTGGTGCTCTCCACTCTCTGTCCTGTGACAGTTTGAACTGGTGATCTCTAATCTCTGTCCTTAGACAGTGGGAACTGGTGCTCTCCTACTCTCCCGTCCTGTGACAGTTGGAACTGATGCTCTCCACTCTCTGTCCTGCAATAGTTGGAACTGATGCTCTCCACTCTCCCGTCCAGTGACAGCTTGAACTGGTGCTCTCCACTCTCTGTCCTGTGACAGTGGGAACTGGTGCTCTCCACTCTCTGTCCTGTGACAGTGGGAACTGGTGCACTCCATTCTCCCGTCCTGTGACAATTGGAACTGGTGCTCTCCACTTTCTGTCCTGTGACAGTTGGAACTGGTGCTCTCCACTCTCTGTCCTGTGACAGTGGGAACTGGTGCTCTCCACTCTCTGTCCTGTGACAGTGGGAACTGGTGCTCTCCACTCTCCCGTCCTGTGACAATTGGAACTGATGCGCTCCACTCTCTGTCCTGTAATCGTTGGAACTGGTGCTCTCCACTCTCCCGTCCTGTGACAGTTGGAACTGATGCTCTCCACTCTCTGTCCTGTAATAGTTGGAACTGGTGCTCTCCACTCTCACGTCCTGTGACAGCTTGAACTGGTGCTCTCCATTCTCTGTCCTGTGACAGTTTGAACTGGTGCTCTCCACTCTCTGTCCTGTGAGAGTTTGAACTGGTGGTCTCCAATCTCTGTCCTGTGACAGTTGGAACTGGTGCTCTCCACTCTCTGTCCTGTGACAGTGGGAACTGGTGCTCTCCACTCTCTGTCCTGTGACAGTGGGAACTGGTGCTCGCCAATCTCTGTCCTGTGACAGTGAGAACTGGTGCTCTCCACTCTCTGTCCTGTGACTGTTGGAACTGGTGCTCTCCACTCTCTTGTCCTGTGACAGTGGGAACTGGTGCTCCCCACTCTCTGTCCTGTGACTGTTGGAACTGGTGCTCTCCACTCTCTGTCCTGTGACAGTGGGAACTGGTGCTCTCCACTCTCCCGTCCTGTGACAGTTTGAACTGTTGCTCTCCACTCTCCCGTCCTGTGACAGTTGGAACTGGTGCTCTCCACTCTCTGTCCTGTGACTGTTGGAACTGGTGCTCTCCACTCTCTGTCCTGTGACAGTTTGAACTGTTGCTCTCCACTCTCTGTCCTGTGACAGTGGGAAATGGTGCTCTCCACTCTCCCGTCCTGTGACAGTTCGAACTGTTGCTCTCCACTCTCTGTCCTGTGACAGTGGGAACTGGTGCTCTCCACTCTCCCGTCCTGTGACAGTTGGAACTGGTGCTCTCCACTCTCCCGTCCTGTGACAGTGGGAAGTGGTGCTCTTCACTCTCCCGTCCTGTGATAGTTGGAACTGGTTCTCTCCATTCTCTGTCCTGTGATAGTTGGAACTGGTGCTCTCCACTCTCTGTCCTGTGACAGTTTGAACTGGTGATCTCTACTCTCTGTCCTTAAACAGTGGGAACTGGTGCTCTCCTACTCTCCCGTCCTGTGACAGTTGGAACTGATGCTCTTCACTCTCTGTCCTGCAATAGTTGGAACTGATGCTCTCCACTCTCCCGTCCAGTGACAGCCTGAACTGGTGCTCTCCACTCTCTGTCCTGTGACAGTTTAAACTGGTGCTCTCCACTCTCTGTCCTGTGACAGTGGGAACTGGTGCTCTCCACTCTCTGTCCTGTGACAGTGGGAACTGGTGCACTCCATTCTCCCGTCCTGTGACAATTGGAACTGGTGCTCTCCACTTTCTGTCCTGTGACAGTTGGAACTGGTGCTCTCCACTCTCTGTCCTGTGACAGTGGGAACTGGTGCTCTCCACTCTCCCGTCCTGTGACAGTGGGAACTGGTGCTCTTCACTCTCCCGTCCTGTGATAGTTGGAACTGGTGATCTCTAATCTCTGTCCTTAGACAGTGGGAACTGGTGCTCTCCTACTCTCCCGTCCTGTGACAGTTGGAACTGATGCTCTCCACTCTCTGTCCTGCAATAGTTGGAACTGATGCTCTCCACTCTCCCGTCCAGTGACAGCTTGAACTGGTGCTCTCCACTCTCTGTCCTGTGACAGTGGGAACTGGTGCTCTCCACTCTCTGTCCTGTGACAGTGGGAACTGGTGCACTCCATTCTCCCGTCCTGTGACAATTGGAACTGGTGCTCTCCACTTTCTGTCCTGTGACAGTTGGAACTGGCGCTCTCCACTCTCTGTCCTGTGACAGTGGGAACTGGTGCTCTCCACTCTCTGTCCTGTGACAGTGGGAACTGGTGCTCTCCACTCTCCCGTCCTGTGACAATTGGAACTGGTGCTCTCCACTTTCTGTCCTGTGACAGTTGGAACTGGTGCTCTCCACTTTCTGTCCTGTGACAGTGGGAACTGGTGCTCTCCACTCTCTGTCCTGTGACAGTTTGAACTGGTGCTCTCCACTCTCTGTCCTGTGACAGTGGGAACTGGTGCTCTCCACTCTCTGTCCTGTGATAGTTGGAACTGGTGCTCTCCACTCTCTGTCCTGTGAAAGTGGGAACTGGTGCTCTCCACTCTCTGTCCTGTGACAGTGGGAACAGGTGCTCTCCACTCTCTGTCCTGTGACAGTGGGAACTGGTGCTCTCCACTCTCTGTCCTGTGACAGTGGGAACTGGTGCTCTCCACTCTCTGTCCTGTGACAGTTTGAACTGTTGCTCTCCACTCTCTGTCCTGTGACTGTGGGAACTGGTGCTCTCCACTCTCTGTCCTGTGACAGTTTGAACTGTTGCTCTCCACTCTCTGTCCTGTGACAGTGGGAACTGGTGCTCTCCACTCTCTGTCCTGTGACAGTTTGAACTGTTGCTCTCACCTCTCTGTCCTGTGACAGTGGGAACTGGTACTCTCCACTCTCTATCCTGTGACAGTGGGAACTGGTGCTCTCCACTCTCCGTCGTGTGACAGTTTGAACTGGTGCTCTCCACTCTCTGTCCTGTGACAGAGGGAACTGGTGCCCTCCACTCTCTGTTCTGTGACAGTTTGAACTGGTGCTCTCCACTCTCTGTCCTGTGACAGTGGGAACTGGTGCTCTCCACTCTCTGTCCTGTGACAGTGGGAACTGGCGCTCTCCACTCTCTGTCCTGTGACAGTTTGAACTGGTGCTCTCCACTCTCTGTCCTGTGACAGTGGGAACTGGTGCTCTCCACTCTCCCGTCCTGTGACAGTGGGAACTGGTGCTCTCCACTCTCTGTCCTGTGACAGTGGGAATTGGTGCTCTCCACTCTCTGTCCTGTGACCCTGGGAACTGGTGCTCTCCACTCTCCCATCCTGTGACTGTTTGAACTGGTGCTCTCCACTCTCTGTCCTGTGACAGTGGGAACTGTTGCTCTCCACTCTCCCGTCCTGTGACAGTGGGAACTGGTGCTCTCCACTCTCTGTCCTGTGACAGTTGGAACTGGTGCTCTCCACTCTCTGTCCTGTGACAGTGGGAACTGGTGCTCTCCACTCTCTGTCCTGTAACAGTTGGAACTGGTGCTCTCCACTCTCTGTCCTGTGACATTTGGAACTGGTGCTCTCCACTCTCCCGTCCTGTGACAGTTGGAACTGGTGCTCTCCACTCTCCCGTCCTGTGACTGTTGAAACTGATGCTCTCCACTCTCTGTCCTGTAATCGTTGGAACTGGTGCTCTCCACTCTCCCGTCCTGTGACAGTTGGAACTGATGCTCTCCACTCTCTGTCCTGTAATAGTTGGAACTGGTGCTCTCCACTCTCACGTCCTGTGACAGCTTGAACTGGTGCTCTCCATTCTCTGTCCTGTGACAGTTTGAACTGGTGCTCTCCACTCTCTGTCCTGTGCGAGTTTGAACTGGTGGTCTCCAATCTCTGTCCTGTGACAGTTGGAACTGGTGCTCTCCACTCTCTGTCCTGTGACAGTGGGAACTGGTGCTCTCCACTCTCTGTCCTGTGACAGTGGGAACTGGTGCTCGCCACTCTCTGTCCTGTGACAGTGAGAACTGGTGCTCTCCACTCTCTGTCCTGTGACTGTTGGAACTGGTGCTCTCCACTCTCTTGTCCTGTGACAGTGGGAACTGGTGCTCTCCACTCTCTGTCCTGTGACTGTTGGAACTGGTGCTCTCCACTCTCTGTCCTGTGACAGTGGGAATTGGTGCTCTCCACTCTCTGTCCTGTGACAGTTTGAACTGGTGCTCTCCACTCTCTGTCCTGTGACAGTGGGAACTGGTGCTCTCCAATCTCACGGCCTGTGACAGTGGGAACTGGTGCTCTCCACTCTCTGTCCTGTGACAGTTTGAACTGGTGCTCTCCACTCTCTGTCCTGTGACAGTGGGAACTGGTGCTCTCCACTCTCTGTCCTGTGACAGTTTGAACTGGTGCTCTCCACTCTCTGTCCTGTGACAGTGGGAACTGGTGCTCTCCACTCTCTGTCCTGTGACAGTGGGAACTGGTGCTCTCCACTCTCCCGTCCTGTGACAGTGGGAACTGGTGCTCTCCACTCTCTGTCCTGTGACAGTTGGAACTGGTGCTCTCCACTCTCCCGTCCTGTGACAGTGGGAACTGGTGCTCTTCACTCTCCCGTCCTGTGATAGTTGGAACTGGTGCTCTCCATTCTCTGTCCTGTGATAGTTGGAACTGGTGCTCTCCACTCTCTGTCCTGTGACAGTTTGAACTGGTGATCTCTAATCTCTGTCCTTAGACAGTGGGAACTGGTGCTCTCCTACTCTCCCGTCCTGTGACAGTTGGAACTGATGCTCTCCACTCTCTGTCCTGCAATAGTTGGAACTGATGCTCTCCACTCTCCCGTCCAGTGACAGCTTGAACTGGTGCTCTCCACTCTCTGTCCTGTGACAGTGGGAACTGGTGCTCTCCACTCTCTGTCCTGTGACAGTGGGAACTGGTGCACTCCATTCTCCCGTCCTGTGACAATTGGAACTGGTGCTCTCCACTTTCTGTCCTGTGACAGTTGGAACTGGTGCTCTCCACTCTCTGTCCTGTGACAGTGGGAACTGGTGCTCTCCACTCTCTGTCCTGTGACAGTGGGAACTGGTGCTCTCCACTCTCCCGTCCTGTGACAATTGGAACTGATGCTCTCCACTCTCTGTCCTGTAATCGTTGGAACTGGTGCTCTCCACTCTCCCGTCCTGTGACAGTTGGAACTGATGCTCTCCACTCTCTGTCCTGTAATAGTTGGAACTGGTGCTCTCCACTCTCACGTCCTGTGACAGCTTGAACTGGTGCTCTCCATTCTCTGTCCTGTGACAGTTTGAACTGGTGCTCTCCACTCTCTGTCCTGTGAGAGTTTGAACTGGTGGTCTCCAATCTCTGTCCTGTGACAGTTGGAACTGGTGCTCTCCACTCTCTGTCCTGTGACAGTGGGAACTGGTGCTCTCCACTCTCTGTCCTGTGACAGTGGGAACTGGTGCTCGCCACTCTCTGTCCTGTGACAGTGAGAACTGGTGCTCTCCACTCTCTGTCCTGTGACTGTTGGAACTGGTGCTCTCCACTCTCTTGTCCTGTGACAGTGGGAACTGGTGCTCTCCACTCTCTGTCCTGTGACTGTTGGAACTGGTGCTCTCCACTCTCTGTCCTGTGACAGTGGGAACTGGTGCTCTCCACTCTCTGTCCTGTGACAGTGGGAACTGGTGCTCTCCACTCTCTGTCCTGTGACAGTTTGAACTGTTGCTCTCCACTCTCTGTCCTGTGACTGTGGGAACTGGTGCTCTCCACTCTCTGTCCTGTGACAGTTGGATCTGGTGCTCTCCACTCTCCCGTCCTGTGACAGTGGGAACTGGTGCTCTCCACTCTCTGTGCTGTAACAGTTGGAACTGGTGCTCTCCATTCTCTGTCCTGTGACAGTTGGAACTGGTGCTCTCCACTCTCCCGTCCTGTGACAGTTGGAACTGTTGCTCTCCACTCTCTGTCCTGTGACTGTTGGAACTGGTGCTCTCCACTCTCTGTCCTGTGACAGTGGGAACTGTTGCTCTCCACTCTCCCGTCCTGTGACAGTGGGAACTGGTGCTCTCCACTCTCTGTCCTGTGACAGTTGGAACTGGTGCTCTCCACTCTCTGTCCTGTGACAGTGGGAACTGGTGCTCTCCACTCTCTGTCCTGTAACAGTTGGAACTGGTGCTCTCCACTCTCTGTCCTGTGACATTTGGAACTGGTGCTCTCCACTCTCCCGTCCTGTGACAGTTGGAACTGGTGCTCTCCACTCTCCCGTCCTGTGACTGTTGAAACTGAGGCTCTCCACTCTCTGTCCTGTAATCGTTGGAACTGGTGCTCTCCACTCTCCCGTCCTGTGACAGTTTGAACTGGTGCTCTCCACTCTCTGTCCTGTGACAGTGGGAACTGGTGCTCTCCACTCTCTGTCCTTTGACAGTGGGAACTGGTGCTCTCCACTCTCTGTCCTGTGAAAGTGGGAACTGGTGCTCTCCACTCTCTGTCCTGTGACAGTGGGAACAGGTGCTCTCCACTCTCTGTCCTGTGACAGTGGGAACTGGTGCTCTCCACTCTCTGTCCTGTGACAGTGGGAACTGGTGCTCTCCACTCTCTGTCCTGTGACAGTTTGAACTGTTGCTCTCCACTCTCTGTCCTGTGACTGTGGGAACTGGTGCTCTCCACTCTCTGTCCTGTGACAGTGGGAACTGGTGCTCTCCACTCTCCCGTCCTGTGACAGTGGGAACTGGTGCTCTCCACTCTCTGTGCTGTAACAGTTGGAACTGGTGCTCTCCATTCTCTGTCCTGTGACAGTTGGAACTGGTGCTCTCCACTCTCCCGTCCTGTGACAGTTGGAACTGGTGCTCTCCACTCTCTGTCCTGTGACTGTTGGAACTGGTGCTCTCCACTCTCTGTCCTGTGACAGTGGGAACTGTTGCTCTCCACTCTCCCGTCCTGTGACAGTGGGAACTGGTGCTCTCCACTCTCTGTCCTGTGACAGTTGGAACTGGTGCTCTCCACTCTCTGTCCTGTGACAGTGGGAACTGGTGCTCTCCACTCTCTGTCCTGTAACAGTTGGAACTGGTGCTCTCCACTCTCTGTCCTGTGACATTTGGAACTGGTGCTCTCCACTCTCCCGTCCTGTGACAGTTGGAACTGGTGCTCTCCACTCTCCCGTCCTGTGACTGTTGAAACTGATGCTCTCCACTCTCTGTCCTGTAATCGTTGGAACTGGTGCTCTCCACTCTCCCGTCCTGTGACAGTTGGAACTGATGCTCTCCACTCTCTGTCCTGTAATAGTTGGAACTGGTGCTCTCCACTCTCACGTCCTGTGACAGCTTGAACTGGTGCTCTCCATTCTCTGTCCTGTGACAGTTTGAACTGGTGCTCTCCACTCTCTGTCCTGTGCGAGTTTGAACTGGTGGTCTCCAATCTCTGTCCTGTGACAGTTGGAACTGGTGCTCTCCACTCTCTGTCCTGTGACAGTGGGAACTGGTGCTCTCCACTCTCTGTCCTGTGACAGTGGGAACTGGTGCTCGCCACTCTCTGTCCTGTGACAGTGAGAACTGGTGCTCTCCACTCTCTGTCCTGTGACTGTTGGAACTGGTGCTCTCCACTCTCTTGTCCTGTGACAGTGGGAACTGGTGCTCTCCACTCTCTGTCCTGTGACTGTTGGAACTGGTGCTCTCCACTCTCTGTCCTGTGACAGTGGGAATTGGTGCTCTCCACTCTCTGTCCTGTGACAGTTTGAACTGGTGCTCTCCACTCTCTGTCCTGTGACAGTGGGAACTGGTGCTCTCCAATCTCACGGCCTGTGACAGTGGGAACTGGTGCTCTCCACTCTCTGTCCTGTGACAGTTTGAACTGGTGCTCTCCACTCTCTGTCCTGTGACAGTGGGAACTGGTGCTCTCCACTCTCTGTCCTGTGACAGTTTGAACTGGTGCTCTCCACTCTCTGTCCTGTGACAGTGGGAACTGGTGCTCTCCACTCTCTGTCCTGTGACAGTGGGAACTGGTGCTCTCCACTCTCCCGTCCTGTGACAGTGGGAACTGGTGCTCTCCACTCTCTGTCCTGTGACAGTTGGAACTGGTGCTCTCCACTCTCCCGTCCTGTGACAGTGGGAACTGGTGCTCTTCACTCTCCCGTCCTGTGATAGTTGGAACTGGTGCTCTCCATTCTCTGTCCTGTGATAGTTGGAACTGGTGCTCTCCACTCTCTGTCCTGTGACAGTTTGAACTGGTGATCTCTAATCTCTGTCCTTAGACAGTGGGAACTGGTGCTCTCCTACTCTCCCGTCCTGTGACAGTTGGAACTGATGCTCTCCACTCTCTGTCCTGCAATAGTTGGAACTGATGCTCTCCACTCTCCCGTCCAGTGACAGCTTGAACTGGTGCTCTCCACTCTCTGTCCTGTGACAGTGGGAACTGGTGCTCTCCACTCTCTGTCCTGTGACAGTGGGAACTGGTGCACTCCATTCTCCCGTCCTGTGACAATTGGAACTGGTGCTCTCCACTTTCTGTCCTGTGACAGTTGGAACTGGTGCTCTCCACTCTCTGTCCTGTGACAGTGGGAACTGGTGCTCTCCACTCTCTGTCCTGTGACAGTGGGAACTGGTGCTCTCCACTCTCCCGTCCTGTGACAATTGGAACTGATGCTCTCCACTCTCTGTCCTGTAATCGTTGGAACTGGTGCTCTCCACTCTCCCGTCCTGTGACAGTTGGAACTGATGCTCTCCACTCTCTGTCCTGTAATAGTTGGAACTGGTGCTCTCCACTCTCACGTCCTGTGACAGCTTGAACTGGTGCTCTCCATTCTCTGTCCTGTGACAGTTTGAACTGGTGCTCTCCACTCTCTGTCCTGTGAGAGTTTGAACTGGTGGTCTCCAATCTCTGTCCTGTGACAGTTGGAACTGGTGCTCTCCACTCTCTGTCCTGTGACAGTGGGAACTGGTGCTCTCCACTCTCTGTCCTGTGACAGTGGGAACTGGTGCTCGCCACTCTCTGTCCTGTGACAGTGAGAACTGGTGCTCTCCACTCTCTGTCCTGTGACTGTTGGAACTGGTGCTCTCCACTCTCTTGTCCTGTGACAGTGGGAACTGGTGCTCTCCACTCTCTGTCCTGTGACTGTTGGAACTGGTGCTCTCCACTCTCTGTCCTGTGACAGTGGGAACTGGTGCTCTCCACTCTCTGTCCTGTGACAGTGGGAACTGGTGCTCTCCACTCTCTGTCCTGTGACAGTTTGAACTGTTGCTCTCCACTCTCTGTCCTGTGACTGTGGGAACTGGTGCTCTCCACTCTCTGTCCTGTGACAGTGGGAACTGGTGCTCTCCACTCTCCCGTCCTGTGACAGTGGGAACTGGTGCTCTCCACTCTCTGTGCTGTAACAGTTGGAACTGGTGCTCTCCATTCTCTGTCCTGTGACAGTTGGAACTGGTGCTCTCCACTCTCCCGTCCTGTGACAGTTGGAACTGGTGCTCTCCACTCTCTGTCCTGTGACTGTTGGAACTGGTGCTCTCCACTCTCTGTCCTGTGACAGTGGGAACTGTTGCTCTCCACTCTCCCGTCCTGTGACAGTGGTAACTGGTGCTCTCCACTCTCTGTCCTGTGACAGTTGGAACTGGTGCTCTCCACTCTCTGTCCTGTGACAGTGGGAACTGGTGCTCTCCACTCTCTGTCCTGTAACAGTTGGAACTGGTGCTCTCCACTCTCTGTCCTGTGACATTTGGAACTGGTGCTCTCCACTCTCCCGTCCTGTGACAGTTGGAACTGGTGCTCTCCACTCTCCCGTCCTGTGACTGTTGAAACTGAGGCTCTCCACTCTCTGTCCTGTAATCGTTGGAACTGGTGCTCTCCACTCTCCCGTCCTGTGACAGTTTGAACTGGTGCTCTCCACTCTCTGTCCTGTGACAGTGGGAACTGGTGCTCTCCACTCTCTGTCCTTTGACAGTGGGAACTGGTGCTCTCCACTCTCTGTCCTGTGAAAGTGGGAACTGGTGCTCTCCACTCTCTGTCCTGTGACAGTGGGAACAGGTGCTCTCCACTCTCTGTCCTGTGACAGTGGGAACTGGTGCTCTCCACTCTCTGTCCTGTGACAGTTTGAACTGTTGCTCTCCACTCTCTGTCCTGTGACTGTGGGAACTGGTGCTCTCCACTCTCTGTCCTGTGACAGTGGGAACTGGTGCTCTCCACTCTCCCGTCCTGTGACAGTGGGAACTGGTGCTCTCCACTCTCTGTGCTGTAACAGTTGGAACTGGTGCTCTCCATTCTCTGTCCTGTGACAGTTGGAACTGGTGCTCTCCACTCTCCCGTCCTGTGACAGTTGGAACTGGTGCTCTCCACTCTCTGTCCTGTGACTGTTGGAACTGGTGCTCTCCACTCTCTGTCCTGTGACAGTGGGAACTGTTGCTCTCCACTCTCCCGTCTTGTGACAGTGGGAACTGGTGCTCTCCACTCTCTGTCCTGTGACAGTTGGAACTGGTGCTCTCCACTCTCTGTCCTGTGACAGTGGGAACTGGTGCTCTCCACTCTCTGTCCTGTAACAGTTGGAACTGGTGCTCTCCACTCTCTGTCCTGTGACATTTGGAACTGGTGCTCTCCACTCTCCCGTCCTGTGACAGTTGGAACTGGTGCTCTCCACTCTCCCGTCCTGTGACTGTTGAAACTGATGCTCTCCACTCTCTGTCCTGTAATCGTTGGAACTGGTGCTCTCCACTCTCCCGTCCTGTGACAGTTGGAACTGATGCTCTCCACTCTCTGTCCTGTGACAGTGGGAACTGGTGCTCTCCACTCTCACGTCCTGTGACAGCTTGAACTGGTGCTCTCCATTCTCTGTCCTGTGACAGTTTGAACTGGTGCTCTCCACTCTCTGTCCTGTGACAGTTGGAACTGGTGCTCTCCACTCTCTGTCCTGTGACAGTGGGAACTGGTGCTCTCCACTCTCTGTCCTGTGACAGTGGGAACTGGTGCTCGCCACTCTCTGTCCTGTGACAGTGAGAACTGGTGCTCACCACTCTCTGTCCTGTGACTGTTGGAACTGGTGCTCTCCACTCTCTTGTCCTGTGACAGTGGGAACTGGTGCTCTCCACTCTCTGTCCTGTGACAGTGGGAACTGGTGCTCTCCACTCTCTGTCCTGTGACAGTTTGAACTGTTGCTCTCCACTCTCTGTCCTGTGACTGTGGGAACTGGTGCTCTCCACTCTCTGTCCTGTGACAGTGGGAACTGGTGCTCTCCACTCTCCCGTCCTGTGACAGTGGGAACTGGTGCTCTCCACTCTCTGTGCTGTAACAGTTGGAACTGGTGCTCTCCATTCTCTGTCCTGTGACAGTTGGAACTGGTGCTCTCCACTCTCCCGTCCTGTGACAGTTGGAACTGGTGCTCTCCACTCTCTGTCCTGTGACTGTTGGAACTGGTGCTCTCCACTCTCTGTCCTGTGACAGTGGGAACTGTTGCTCTCCACTCTCCCGTCCTGTGACAGTGGGAACTGGTGCTCTCCACTCTCTGTCCTGTGACAGTTGGAACTGGTGCTCTCCACTCTCTGTCCTGTGACAGTGGGAACTGGTGCTCTCCACTCTCTGTCCTGTAACAGTTGGAACTGGTGCTCTCCACTCTCTGTCCTGTGACATTTGGAACTGGTGCTCTCCACTCTCCCGTCCTGTGACAGTTGGAACTGGTGCTCTCCACTCTCCCGTCCTGTGACTGTTGAAACTGATGCTCTCCACTCTCTGTCCTGTAATCGTTGGAACTGGTGCTCTCCACTCTCCCGTCCTGTGACAGTTTGAACTGGTGCTCTCCACTCTCTGTCCTGTGACAGTGGGAACTGGTGCTCTCCACTCTCTGTCCTTTGACAGTGGGAACTGGTGCTCTCCACTCTCTGTCCTGTGAAAGTGGGAACTGGTGCTCTCCACTCTCTGTCCTGTGACAGTGGGAACAGGTGCTCTCCACTCTCTGTCCAGTGACAGTGGGAACTGGTGCTCTCCACTCTCTGTCCTGTGACAGTGGGAACTGGTGCTCTCCACTCTCTGTCCTGTGACAGTTTGAACTGTTGCTCTCCACTCTCTGTCCTGTGACTGTGGGAACTGGTGCTCTCCACTCTCTGTCCTGTGACAGTGGGAACTGGTGCTCTCCACTCTCCCGTCCTGTGACAGTGGGAACTGGTGCTCTCCACTCTCTGTGCTGTAACAGTTGGAACTGGTGCTCTCCATTCTCTGTCCTGTGACAGTTGGAACTGGTGCTCTCCACTCTCCCGTCCTGTGACAGTTGGAACTGGTGCTCTCCACTCTCTGTCCTGTGACTGTTGGAACTGGTGCTCTCCACTCTCTGTCCTGTGACAGTGGGAACTGTTGCTCTCCAATCTCCCGTCCTGTGACAGTGGGAACTGGTGCTCTCCACTCTCTGTCCTGTGACAGTTGGAACTGGTGCTCTCCACTCTCTGTCCTGTGACAGTGGGAACTGGTGCTCTCCACTCTCTGTCCTGTAACAGTTGGAACTGGTGCTCTCCACTCTCTGTCCTGTGACATTTGGAACTGGTGCTCTCCACTCTCCCGTCCTGTGACAGTTGGAACTGGTGCTCTCCACTCTCCCGTCCTGTGACTGTTGAAACTGATGCTCTCCACTCTCTGTCCTGTAATCGTTGGAACTGGTGCTCTCCACTCTCCCGTCCTGTGACAGTTGGAACTGATGCTCTCCACTCTCTGTCCTGTAATAGTTGGAACTGGTGCTCTCCACTCTCACGTCCTGTGACAGCTTGAACTGGTGCTCTCCATTCTCTGTCCTGTGACAGTTTGAACTGGTGCTCTCCACTCTCTGTCCTGTGAGAGTTTGAACTGGTGGTCTCCAATCTCTGTCCTGTGACAGTTGGAACTGGTGCTCTCTACTCTCTGTCCTGTGACATTTTGAACTGATGCTCTCCACTCTCTGTCCTGTGACTGTGGGAACTGGTACTCTCCACTCTCTGTGCTGTGACAGTTGGAACTGGTGCTCTCCACTCTCTGTCCTGTGACAGTGGGAACTGGTGCTCTCCACTCTCTGTGCTGTAACAGTTGGAACTGGTGCTCTCCATTCTCTTTCCTGTGACAGTTGGAACTGGTGCTCTCCACTCTCCCGTCCTGTGACAGTTGGAACTGGTGCTCTCCACTCTCTGTCCTGTGACTGTTGGAACTGGTGCTCTCCACTCTCTGTCCTGTGACAGTTTGAACTGTTGCTCTCCACTCTCTGTCCTGTGACAGTGGGAAATGGTGCTCTCCACTCTCCCGTCCTGTGACAGTTCGAACTGTTGCTCTCCACTCTCTGTCCTGTGATAGTTGGAACTGGTGCTCTCCACTCTCTGCCCTGTGACAGTTTGAACTGGTGATCTCTACTCTCTGTCCTTAGACAGGGGGAACTGGTGCTCTCCTACTCTCCCGTCCTGTGACAGTTGGAACTGATGCTCTTCACTCTCTGTCCTGCAATAGTTGGAACTGATGCTCTCCACTCTCCCGTCCAGTGACAGCCTGAACTGGTGCTCTCCGCTCTCTGTCCTGTGACAGTTTAAACTGGTGCTCTCCACTCTCTGTCCTGTGACAGTGGGAACTGATGCTCTCCACTCTCTGTCCTGTGACAGTGGGAACTGGTGCACTCCATTCTCCCGTCCTGTGACAATTGGAACTGGTGCTCTCCACTTTCTGTCCTGTGACAGTTGGAACTGGTGCTCTCCACTCTCTGTCCTGTGACAGTGGGAACTGGTGCTCTCCACTCTCTGTCCTGTGACAGTGGGAACTGGTGCTCTCCACTCTCCCGTCCTGTGACAATTGGAACTGGTGCTCTCCACTTTCTGTCCTGTGACAGTTGGAACTGGTGCTCTCCACTCTCTGTCCTGTGACAGTGGGAACTGGTGCTCTCCACTCTCTGTCCTTTGACTGTTGGAACTGGTGCTCTCCACTCTCTGTCCTGTGACAGTTTGAACTGTTGCTCTCCACTCTCTGTCCTGTGACAGTGGGAACTGGTGCTCTCCACTCTCTGTGCTGTAACAGTTGGAACTGGTGCTCTCCACTTTCTGTCCTGTGACAGTGGGAACTGGTGCTCTCCACTCTCTGTCCTGTGACAGTTTGAACTGGTGCTCTTCACTCTCTGTCCTGTGACAGTGGGAACTGGTGCTCTCCATTCTCTGTCCTGTGACAGTGGGAACTGGTGCTCTCCACTCTCTGTCCTGTGACAGTTTGAACTGGTGCTCTTCACTCTCTGTCCTGTGACAGTGGGAACTGGTGCTCTCCATTCTCTGTCCTGTGACAGTGGGAACTGGTGCTCTCCACTCTCTGTCCTGTGAAAGTGGGGACTGGTGCTCTCCACGCTCTGTCCTGTGACAGTGGGAACAGGTGCTCTCCACTCTCTGTCCTGTGACAGTGGGAACTGGTGCTCTCCACTCTCTGTCCTGTGACAGTGGGAACTGGTGCTCTGCACTCTCTGTCCTGTGACAGTTTGAACTGGTGCTCTCCACTCTCTGTCCTGTGACAGTGGGAACTGGTGCTCTCCACTCTCTGTCCTGTGACAGTGGGAACTGGTGCTCTCCACTCTCCCGTCCTGTGACAGTGGGAACTGGTGCTCTCCACTCTCTGTGCTGTAACAGTTGGAACTGGTGCTCTCCATTCCCTGTCCTGTGACAGTTGGAACTGGTGCTCTCCACTCTCTGTCCTGTGACTGTTGGAACTGGTGCTCTCCACTCTCTGTCCTGTGACAGTTTGAACTGGTGTTCTCCACTCTCTGTCCTGTGACTGTGGGAACTGGTACTCTCCACTATCTGTGCTGTGAAAGTTGGAACAGGTTCTCTCCACTCTCTGTCCTGTGACAGTGGGAACTGGTGCTCTCCACTCTCTGTGCTGTAACAGTTGGAACTGGTGCTCTCCATTCTCTGTCCTGTGACAGTTGGAACTGGTGCTCTCCACTCTCCCGTCCTGTGACAGGTGGAACTGGTGCTCTCCACTCTCTGTCCTGTGACTGTTGGAACTGGTGCTCTCCGCTCTCTGTCTTGTGACAGTTTGAACTGTTGCTCTCCACTCTCTGTGCTGTGACAGTGGGAACTGGTGCTCTCCACTCTCCCGTCCTGTGACAGTTCGAATTGTTCCTCTCCACTCCCTGTCCTGTGACAGTGGGAACTGGTGCTCTCCACTCTCCCGTCCTGTGACAGTTTGAACTGGTGCTCTCCACTCTCTGTCCTGTGACAGTGGGAACTGTTGCTCTCCACTCTCCCGTCCTGTGACAGTGGGAACTTGTACTCTCCACTCTCTGTCCTGTGACAGTGGGAACTGGTGCTCTCCACTCTCTGTGCTGTAACAGTTGGAACTGGTGCTCTCCATTCTCTGTCCTGTGACATTTGGAACTGGTGCTCTCCACTCTCCCGTCCTGTGACAGTTGGAACTGGTGCTCTCCACTCGCTGTCCTGTGACTGTTGGAACTGGTGCTCTCCACTCTCTGTCCTGTGACAGTTTGAACTGTTGCTCTCCACTCTCTGTCCTGTGAAAGTGGGAACTGGTGCTCTCCACTCTCTGTCCTGTGACAGTTTGAACTGTTGCTCTCCACTCTCTGTCCTGTGACAGTGGGAACTGGTGCTCTCCACTCTCTGTCTTGAGAAAGTTGGAACTGGTGTTCTCCACTCTCTGTCCTGTGACAGTGGGAACTGGTGCTCTCCACTCTCTGTCCTGTAACAGTTGGAACTGGCGCTCTCCACTCTCTGTCTTGTGACATTTGGAACTGGTGCTCTCCATTCTCCCGTCCTGTGACAGTTGGAACTGGTGCTCTCCACTCTCCCGTCCTGTGACAGTTGGAACTGATGCTCTCCACTCTCTGTCCTGTAATCGTTGGAACTGGTGCTCTCCACTCTCCCGTCCTGTGACAGTTGGAACTGCTGCTCTCCACTCTCTGTCCTGTAATAGTTGGAACTGGTGCTCTCCACTCTCTGTCCTGTGACAGTTTGAACTGGTGCTCTCCACTCTCTGTCCTGTGAGAGTTTGAACTGGTGATCTCTACTCTCTGTCCTTAGACAGTGGGAACTGGTGCTCTCCTACTCTCCCGTCCTGTGACAGTTGGAACTGATGCTCTTCACTCTCTGTCCTGCAATAGTTGGAACTGATGCTCTCCACTCTCCCGTCCAGTGACAGCCTGAACTGGTGCTCTCCACTCTCTGTCCTGTGACAGTTTAAACTGGTGCTCTCCACTCTCTGTCCTGTGACAGTGGGAACTGGTGCTCTCCACTCTCTGTCCTGTGACAGTGGGAACTGGTGCACTCCACTCTCTGTCCTGTGACAGTGGGAACTGGTGCTCTCCACTCTCTGTCCTGTGACAGTGGGAACTGGTGCTCTCCACTCTCCCGTCCTGTGACAATTGGAACTGGTGCTCTCCACTTTCTGTCCTGTGACAGTTGGAACTGGTGCTCTCCACTTTCTGTCCTGTGACAGTGGGAACTGGTGCTCTCCACTCTCTGTCCTGTGACAGTTTGAACTGGTGCTCTTCACTCTCTGTCCTGTGACAGTGGGAACTGGTGCTCTCCATTCTCTGTCCTGTGACAGTGGGAACTGGTGCTCTCCACTCTCTGTCCTGTGAAAGTGGGGACTGGTGCTCTCCACGCTCTGTCCTGTGACAGTGGGAACAGGTGCTCTCCACTCTCTGTCCTGTGACAGTGGGAACTGGTGCTCTCCACTCTCTGTCCTGTGACAGTGGGAACTGGTGCTCTCCACTCTCTGTCCTGTGACAGTTTGAACTGGTGCTCTCCACTCTCTGTCCTGTGACAGTGGGAACTGGTGCTCTCCACTCTCTGTCCTGTGACAGTGGGAACTGGTGCTCTCCACTCTCCCGTCCTGTGACAGTGGGAACTGGTGCTCTCCACTCTCTGTGCTGTAACAGTTGGAACTGGTGCTCTCCATTCTCTGTCCTGTGACAGTTGGAACTGGTGCTCTCCACTCTCTGTCCTGTGACTGTTGGAACTGGTGCTCTCCACTCTCTGTCCTGTGACAGTTTGAACTGGAGCTCTCCACTCTCTGTCCTGTGACTGTGGGAACTGGTACTCTCCACTATCTGTGCTGTGACAGTTGGAACAGGTGCTCTCCACTCTCTGTCCTGTGACAGTGGGAACTGGTGCTCTCCACTCTCTGTGCTGTAACAGTTGGAACTGGTGCTCTCCATTCTCTGTCCTGTGACAGTTGGAACTGGTGCTCTCCACTCTCCCGTCCTGTGACAGTTGGAACTGGTGCTCTCCACTCTCTGTCCTGTGACTGTTGGAACTGGTGCTCTCCGCTCTCTGTCTTGTGACAGTTTGAACTGTTGCTCTCCACTCTCTGTGCTGTGACAGTGGGAACTGGTGCTCTCCACTCTCCCGTCCTGTGACAGTTCGAATTGTTGCTCTCCACTCCCTGTCCTGTGACAGTGGGAACTGGTGCTCTCCACTCTCCCGTCCTGTGACAGTTTGAACTGGTGCTCTCCACTCTCTGTCCTGTGACAGTGGGAACTGTTGCTCTCCACTCTCCCGTCCTGTGACAGTGTGAACTGGTACTGTCCACTCTCTGTCCTGTAACAGTTGGAACTGCTGCTCTCCATTCTCTGTCCTGTGACAGTTGGAACTGGTGCTCTCCACTCTCTGTCCTGTGGCAGTGGGAACTGGTGCTCTCCACTCTCCCGTCCTGTGACAATTGGAACTGGTGCTCTCCACTTTCTGTCCTGTGACAGTTGGAACTGGTGCTCTCCACTTTCTGTCCTGTGACAGTGGGAACTGGTGCTCTCCACTCTCTGTCCTGTGACAGTTTGAACTGGTGCTCTTCACTCTCTGTCCTGTGACAGTGGGAACTGGTGCTCTCCATTCTCTGTCCTGTGACAGTGGGAACTGGTGCTCTCCACTCTCTGTCCTGTGAAAGTGGGGACTGGTGCTCTCCACGCTCTGTCCTGTGACAGTGGGAACAGGTGCTCTCCACTCTCTGTCCTGTGACAGTGGGAACTGGTGCTCTCCACTCTCTGTCCTGTGACAGTGGGAACTGGTGCTCTCCACTCTCTGTCCTGTGACAGTTTGAACTGGTGCTCTCCACTCTCTGTCCTGTGACAGTGGGAACTGGTGCTCTCCACTCTCTGTCCTGTGACAGTGGGAACTGGTGCTCTCCACTCTCCCGTCCTGTGACAGTGGGAACTGGTGCTCTCCACTCTCTGTGCTGTAACAGTTGGAACTGGTGCTCTCCATTCTCTGTCCTGTGACAGTTGGAACTGGTGCTCTCCACTCTCTGTCCTGTGACTGTTGGAACTGGTGCTCTCCACTCTCTGTCCTGTGACAGTTTGAACTGGTGTTCTCCACTCTCTGTCCTGTGACTGTGGGAACTGGTACTCTCCACTATCTGTGCTGTGAAAGTTGGAACAGGTTCTCTCCACTCTCTGTCCTGTGACAGTGGGAACTGGTGCTCTCCACTCTCTGTGCTGGAGCAGTTGGAACTGGTGCTCTCCATTCTCTGTCCTGTGACAGTTGGAACTGGTGCTCTCCACTCTCCCGTCCTGTGACAGTTGGAACTGGTGCTCTCCACTCTCTGTCCTGTGACTGTTGGAACTGGTGCTCTCCGCTCTCTGTCTTGTGACAGTTTGAACTGTTGCTCTCTACTCTCTGTGCTGTGACAGTGGGAACTGGTGCTCTCCACTCTCCCGTCCTGTGACAGTTCGAATTGTTGCTCTCCACTCCCTGTCCTGTGACAGTGGGAACTGGTGCTCTCCACTCTCCCGTCCTGTGACAGTTTGAACTGGTGCTCTCCACTCTCTGTCCTGTGACAGTGGGAACTGTTGCTCTCCACTCTCCCGTCCTGTGACATTGGGAACTTGTACTCTCCACTCTCTGTCCTGTGACAGTTGGAACTGGTGCTCTCCACTCTCTGTCCTGTGACAGTGGGAACTGGTGCTCTCCACTCTCTGTGCTGTAACAGTTGGAACTGGTGCTCTCCATTCTCTGTCCTGTGACATTTGGAACTGGTGCTCTCCACTCTCCCGTCCTGTGACAGTTGGAACTGGTGCTCTCCACTCGCTGTCCTGTGACTGTTGGAACTGGTGCTCTCCACTCTCTGTCCTGTGACAGTTTGAACTGTTGCTCTCCACTCTCTGTCCTGTGAAAGTGGGAACTGGTGCTCTCCACTCTCTGTCCTGTGACAGTTTGAACTGTTGCTCTCCACTCTCTGTCCTGTGACAGTGGGAACTGGTGCTCTCCACTCTCTGTCCTGAGAAAGTTGGAACTGGTGTTCTCCACTCTCTGTCCTGTGACAGTGGGAACTGGTGCTCTCCACTCTCTGTCCTGTAACAGTTGGAACTGGCGCTCTCCACTCTCTGTCTTGTGACATTTGGAACTGGTGCTCTCCATTCTCCCGTCCTGTGACAGTTGGAACTGGTGCTCTCCACTCTCCCGTCCTGTGACAGTTGGAACTGTTGCTCTCCACTCTCTGTCCTGTAATCGTTGGAACTGGTGCTCTCCACTCTCCCGTCCTGTGACAGTTGGAACTGCTGCTCTCCACTCTCTGTCCTGTAATAGTTGGAACTGGTGCTCTCCACTCTCTGTCCTGTGACAGTTTGAACTGGTGCTCTCCACTCTCTGTCCTGTGAGAGTTTGAACTGGTGCTCTCCAATCTCTGTCCTGTGACAGTTGGAACTGGTGCTCTCCACTCTCTGTCCTGTGACAGTGGGAACTGGTGCTCTCCACTCTCTGTCCTGTGACAGTGGGAACTGGTGCTCTCCACTCTCTGTCCTGTGACAGTTTGAACTGGTGCTCTCCACTCTCTGTCCTGTGACAGTGGGAACTGGTGCTCTCCACTCTCTGTCCTGTGACAGTGGGAACTGGTGCTCTCCACTCTCCCGTCCTGTGACAGTGGGAACTGGTGCTCTCCACTCTCTGTGCTGTAACAGTTGGAACTGGTGCTCTCCATTCTCTGTCCTGTGACAGTTGGAACTGGTGCTCTCCACTCTCTGTCCTGTGACTGTTGGAACTGGTGCTCTCCACTCTCTGTCCTGTGACAGTTTGAACTGGAGCTCTCCACTCTCTGTCCTGTGACTGTGGGAACTGGTACTCTCCACTATCTGTGCTGTGACAGTTGGAACAGGTGCTCTCCACTCTCTGTCCTGTGACAGTGGGAACTGGTGCTCTCCACTCTCTGTGCTGTAACAGTTGGAACTGGTGCTCTCCATTCTCTGTCCTGTGACAGTTGGAACTGGTGCTCTCCACTCTCCCGTCCTGTGACAGTTGGAACTGGTGCTCTCCACTCTCTGTCCTGTGACTGTTGGAACTGGTGCTCTCCGCTCTCTGTCTTGTGACAGTTTGAACTGTTGCTCTCCACTCTCTGTGCTGTGACAGTGGGAACTGGTGCTCTCCACTCTCCCGTCCTGTGACAGTTCGAATTGTTGCTCTCCACTCCCTGTCCTGTGACAGTGGGAACTGGTGCTCTCCACTCTCCCGTCCTGTGACAGTTTGAACTGGTGCTCTCCACTCTCTGTCCTGTGACAGTGGGAACTGTTGCTCTCCACTCTCCCGTCCTGTGACAGTGTGAACTGGTACTGTCCACTCTCTGTCCTGTAACAGTTGGAACTGCTGCTCTCCATTCTCTGTCCTGTGACAGTTGGAACTGGTGCTCTCCACTCTCTGTCCTGTGACAGTGGGAACTGGTGCTCTCCACTCTCCCGTCCTGTGACAATTGGAACTGGTGCTCTCCACTTTCTGTCCTGTGACAGTTGGAACTGGTGCTCTCCACTTTCTGTCCTGTGACAGTGGGAACTGGTGCTCTCCACTCTCTGTCCTGTGACAGTTTGAACTGGTGCTCTTCACTCTCTGTCCTGTGACAGTGGGAACTGGTGCTCTCCATTCTCTGTCCTGTGACAGTGGGAACTGGTGCTCTCCACTCTCTGTCCTGTGAAAGTGGGGACTGGTGCTCTCCACGCTCTGTCCTGTGACAGTGGGAACAGGTGCTCTCCACTCTCTGTCCTGTGACAGTGGGAACTGGTGCTCTCCACTCTCTGTCCTGTGACAGTGGGAACTGGTGCTCTCCACTCTCTGTCCTGTGACAGTTTGAACTGGTGCTCTCCACTCTCTGTCCTGTGACAGTGGGAACTGGTGCTCTCCACTCTCTGTCCTGTGACAGTGGGAACTGGTGCTCTCCATTCTCTGTCCTGTGACAGTTGGAACTGGTGCTCTCCACTCTCTGTCCTGTGACTGTTGGAACTGGTGCTCTCCACTCTCTGTCCTGTGACAGTTTGAACTGGTGTTCTCCACTCTCTGTCCTGTGACTGTGGGAACTGGTACTCTCCACTATCTGTGCTGTGACAGTTGGAACAGGTGCTCTCCACTCTCTGTCCTGTGACAGTGGGAACTGGTGCTCTCCACTCTCTGTGCTGTAACAGTTGGAACTGGTGCTCTCCATTCTCTGTCCTGTGACAGTTGGAACTGGTGCTCTCCACTCTCCCGTCCTGTGACAGTTGGAACTGGTGCTCTCCACTCTCTGTCCTGTGACTGTTGGAACTGGTGCTCTCCGCTCTCTGTCTTGTGACAGTTTGAACTGTTGCTCTCCACTCTCTGTGCTGTGACAGTGGGAACTGGTGCTCTCCACTCTCCCGTCCTGTGACAGTTCGAATTGTTGCTCTCCACTCCCTGTCCTGTGACAGTGGGAACTGGTGCTCTCCACTCTCCCGTCCTGTGACAGTTTGAACTGGTGCTCTCCACTCTCTGTCCTGTGACAGTGGGAACTGTTGCTCTCCACTCTCCCGTCCTGTGACAGTGTGAACTGGTACTGTCCACTCTCTGTCCTGTAACAGTTGGAACTGCTGCTCTCCATTCTCTGTCCTGTGACAGTTGGAACTGGTGCTCTCCACTCTCTGTCCTGTGACAGTGGGAACTGGTGCTCTCCACTCTCCCGTCCTGTGACAATTGGAACTGGTGCTCTCCACTTTCTGTCCTGTGACAGTTGGAACTGGTGCTCTCCACTTTCTGTCCTGTGACAGTGGGAACTGGTGCTCTCCACTCTCTGTCCTGTGACAGTTTGAACTGGTGCTCTTCACTCTCTGTCCTGTGACAGTGGGAACTGGTGCTCTCCATTCTCTGTCCTGTGACAGTGGGAACTGGTGCTCTCCACTCTCTGTCCTGTGAAAGTGGGGACTGGTGCTCTCCACGCTCTGTCCTGTGACAGTGGGAACAGGTGCTCTCCACTCTCTGTCCTGTGACAGTGGGAACTGGTGCTCTCCACTCTCTGTCCTGTGACAGTGGGAACTGGTGCTCTCCACTCTCTGTCCTGTGACAGTGGGAACTGGTGCTCTCCACTCTCTGTCCTGTGACAGTGGGAACTGGTGCTCTCCACTCTCCCGTCCTGTGACAGTGGGAACTGGTGCTCTCCACTCTCTGTGCTGTAACAGTTGGAACTGGTGCTCTCCATTCTCTGTCCTGTGACAGTTGGAACTGGTGCTCTCCACTCTCTGTCCTGTGACTGTTGGAACTGGTGCTCTCCACTCTCTGTCCTGTGACAGTTTGAACTGGTGTTCTCCACTCTCTGTCCTGTGACTGTGGGAACTGGTACTCTCCACTATCTGTGCTGTGAAAGTTGGAACAGGTTCTCTCCACTCTCTGTCCTGTGACAGTGGGAACTGGTGCTCTCCACTCTCTGTCCTGTGACAGTGGGAACTGGTGCTCTCCACTCTCCCGTCCTGTGACAGTGGGAACTGGTGCTCTCCACTCTCTGTGCTGTAACAGTTGGAACTGGTGCTCTCCATTCTCTGTCCTGTGACAGTTGGAACTGGTGCTCTCCACTCTCCCGTCCTGTGACAGTTGGAACTGGTGCTCTCCACTCTCTGTCCTGTGACTGTTGGAACTGGTGCTCTCCACTCTCTGTCCTGTGACAGTGGGAACTGTTGCTCTCCAATCTCCCGTCCTGTGACAGTGGGAACTGGTGCTCTCCACTCTCTGTCCTGTGACAGTTGGAACTGGTGCTCTCCACTCTCTGTCCTGTGACAGTGGGAACTGGTGCTCTCCACTCTCTGTCCTGTAACAGTTGGAACTGGTGCTCTCCACTCTCTGTCCTGTGACATTTGGAACTGGTGCTCTCCACTCTCCCGTCCTGTGACAGTTGGAACTGGTGCTCTCCACTCTCCCGTCCTGTGACTGTTGAAACTGATGCTCTCCACTCTCTGTCCTGTAATCGTTGGAACTGGTGCTCTCCACTCTCCCGTCCTGTGACAGTTGGAACTGATGCTCTCCACTCTCTGTCCTGTAATAGTTGGAACTGGTGCTCTCCACTCTCACGTCCTGTGACAGCTTG